>NW_021604753.1:5844270-5868877 GCF_004785775.1 Grammomys surdaster | reverse complement strand
TGAGTCCAAAGCAACACATAGAGTTTCTCTTCCTTCCTTACCAGCAGTTCATGTAAGCTAAGAAAGAACCATGATCTTAATACACACCTCTCTTCTACTCCAAATATCATATTGTTCCCTTTTTTTGAGTTTGGACAGAATCCATAACTTGCTTCCACTCTGTACAACACAGAGTGGTAATGAGTGATGAGCTGTATCTCCCGTGAGTATGTCATTGTGTAGGAGTCTATCTTCTTAACACACTGCAAGTTCCTCTGG
Source organism: Grammomys surdaster (assembly GCF_004785775.1). Taxonomy (NCBI): domain Eukaryota; kingdom Metazoa; phylum Chordata; class Mammalia; order Rodentia; family Muridae; genus Grammomys; species Grammomys surdaster. The sequence continues at coordinate 5,868,619 of NW_021604753.1, read as the reverse complement.
TTGGATGAAGTAAGCAGGCATGCTGGCGTTCATATGTCAGAAATGGCAAGGCTAGGCAGACAGTGGCCATCTCAAGAAACTAGAGGATATCAACACTGGTGCTAACAGAACTGGACAATTCCCCCCAGTTAAACTTCCAGATGAGAATCCAACCCTGGCCGGCATCTGGCTTTAAGCCATTCAAAATCCTAGCAAAAGCTCTAGTAAGATTATACCTGTACCTCTCATGTTGAGAAACCACAAGATAATAAATATGAGGGAAGTCTCAATACCTGTAGGTTATTCTTAGTATAGAAAACTAACATGGAAGATCTAGGTTGGCAAAGCAATGGTTCTTGCTACCCCCATTTACAGAGAGCCTTCCAGAAACTGGACTTATTTCTCAGCCATGAACCCAAGAGATGAGAAGTTTTGAGCCACCATTCTACCAAGCGGCCCAAGATTTATGAATGGCTCTCACTTCCATTAGGTGGTGGGAAAGGGCCAGGGTGTTTCGCCTCGTGTTTAGAAGTCCATCTGTTTCCATTCCTTGTCAGCAGTTTGCATAAGTGAGTGGTTTTATTTCTTGTGAGAAAGGAGGGAAATGCACGAGCTGCCCCAGCAGTGGAAGATTTGTCAAATAAAGCTTTTAATAATGGGTCTGTTTGACAGTTTTATAGTTCTTCAACTTCCCGGCCATTTGAAGGTGGTAGGTTTTCAATAAAAATTAAGTCCTTTTCCAAGAGAAACTCGGTCCCCTGTTATTTTAAAACAACTAGTCCAGGGTGCACAGGAGCACCTTAATTCCACTACCGAAAGTAAATCTCCCTCCTTTTCCGTATTAATAACTCAGGCAATCCATCAGCCCAAGACGGACTGTGAGCTTTTCGCACTAGTATATCCAGGTGGCCTGATGAACCACATCCGTAACTAGACTTGCTGGGTGATCATTAGGCTGTTCCTGAAAATAAATGGCCTGGCCTTTCTGCAGCTTACTTAAGTGCACCAGGGAAGGGTTGGCAGGCTGGACGTTATTCTTTAATTTCCTGAGATTCTTCAAAAGTTTCTCTAAGTGGAAGGAAAGCCTCAGGGATGAGTAAGAGAACAGCTTGTTAGAAGGGACCAAGGATTCAGTCCTGAGACCATGATGTTACTGCAAGCATTCTCCTCTCTGTATGACCATGGATCCATCATCTGACTTCTCAGATTTCCCTTTCTCTGTCCATGGGAGAATAGTGTGGTCATTGCTATTCTCACTGCTGTGAAAAATGCATAAAAAAAAACAGTTTAAAGAAGAAAGGATGTGGTAGTTTGAATTTGTTTGGCCCAGGGAGTGGCACCATTAGGATGTGTGGCCTTGGAGGAAGTCACTGTGGACATGGGCTTTAAGACCCTTGTCCTAGCTGCCTGGAAGCCAGTATTCTGCTAGCAGCCTTCAGATCAAGATGTAGAACTCCGGCTCCTTCTGTACCATGCCTGCCTGGACAATGCCATGCTCCTGTCTTGATGATACTGGATTGAACCTCTAAACCCATAAGCCAGCCCCAATTAAATGTTGTCCTTATAAGAGTTGCCTTGGTTATGGTATCTGTTCACAGCAGTAAAACCATAACTGAGACAAAGGATTTATTTCATCTCATGGTTTGAGTAGATACAATCCAACTTGGTAATTGATGCATGGTCAGAGGTGGGGCATAACTGGCCAAAAAGCAGAAGTGGGTAAACGTTAGTGTTCAGTTGTCTTTTTTCAGATTGTGCTCCCAGATTGTGAATCCCTGCAAGTACTTGAGACGGTGCTGTGTACATGCAAGCTGGGCCTTCTGTCATCCGTTCAACCTGGAAACACTCTCACAGATGTGCCCAGATGTGTGTCTCCTAGATGATTCAAAATCCATTCAAGTTGGCAATGAAGATGAACCATCACAAAAGGCATAAAGAAAGTGAGCTCATGGCATGGAAGTCAAGATTATAGGACTGAAATCTTATCTCCATGGCCTATCAAAATGATCAAGGGCCTTTTCTGAGGCCCTCCACACACTTTGAAAACTCAAGATGCTTCATCTTTGCAAAGGATTTAGCAAAGTTCTCCTGATGGTTACTGAGCATTTATTCCACATCAGATTGTGCTCCATTATCACAGTCAAGAAAAACATACTGGGCACAAACCCATCAATTCCTCTTTGCTCTGCCAAGACCCCTAACTGATAAAACCAAGTGGGACCTTTATAGGACCCAATGCTTCCATACAATAAATATCATCACGTCTGAAGGCTCGGAGCATCAAATATCACTCCTGCTATGAAGGAAGCAGCAAATGATTCTGAATGTGAAGAATCATGGGTAAAAAAGAAGGGCCCATTGATTTTCATTATCATGGAGCTATTTGACGATATGCAACTACTTCCTTGATTAAAATGTACTTTTTGTTGTAAACACAAAGCTAATACCATAAAAGATATCAATTTTAAAGCATTAAAGAAATGTTATCTAGCTGTCACCTAGACTTGACTCTAATCCTGGATATTCAGGCTCATTTTTCACCAGATCTGAGTTCTTTTCATTTTTAAAAGCTGTAGCCATTAACAACTAAATAACACTTTCCCAGACATGGATTCCCAAGCTTCTCTAAGTCTCAAAGTCTGTTGTGTAGCAATTTTCTCCTAATCAACACATCCCACCGTGTAGGGTAGCTCGTTGAAACACAGAAGTTGTAAAGTGTGGGCTTATCACAATTCAGGAAGCAAACAACTCATAAATATCAGGAAGTCTCTAAAGGTTAGCAGCTTTAACCTCTCAAACTGTCTTTTAAAAAAATCACTCAAATAGCTCCAAAGTTCCAGGTTTCATGGGTTGTCACATACTGTAGCTTTCAGTGCTGCAGCCACCTTAGTTGTCCACACACCTGCTACATAAACCCTCACCTATGTGCCTATAAGTAATGCCAATAAACTCATTACTTAATTAATTTGGGCTTCGGTGGAACCATCACTTTGTTCTGGCACTAGTTTCCTGACAAGTGGGCATGTATTTATTCACATCTCAATGTCACACATCAGCCTGAAACCACCTCCCACATAAGGGTCCCTCTACAACACTGTCTAGTAACCACTTATTTTCTTGTTATTGTGAGTTTCAATTGTTCATCATGATCCTTTATTTTCCAGGCTGAGAAGGCAGTGAATTTATAGTTTTCATTACATTAAAATAACATTTTAATGAGATTTCTGAATCTTGGACATCCTAAAAAAAACATGTGGTACTTTCCCATCTCTCCTACTCTATTGATTTTTACGGGGCATTGTGTCCTGGCACCTTCTGTCTACAGGGGTGTTAACTCTGCTATGGTGTCTGTTCCAACAGAGGAACCTGCCTGGGACAGTGTGGTCCTATTTTAATTGCCCTCTGTCATTCCTCCTGGAATTTAATTGGATTTTTCTCTTCCCTTTGTTAGTTGAAATCACATCGTAAAAGTATCTCCAAGAGCTATCACTTTTCGTTGGCATTGTGCCAACGGACATTATGAAAAGGCTTATAGAAAAGGGGCTCTCTACTATCCTATGTGCGACATAAATATTTGACTTGCAACTGAGATTTTTTTTTCCTTCTGAAATGGATTGCTCTACTGTAGTCTCTGGAGGGGCACTGGAGGAGAGGTCCCCAGCTCCCTATTTCTGGAGGAGATCAGTTCATCAGTCCTTTTCACACAGGAATTCCAGACATGAAATTGTTTGGAGATTCCAGCAAGGCAGAGTTTCATAAGATGTGGCCCATACACCACTTAAATCAGAACCTCCAGGCAAGCCTGATAAAAATTCAGATTCTAGCACTGAACCTCAGGCCAATCGAGCTCAGATCTCCAGTGGGTCAGCCTGAGAGTCTATCATTTTAACAGTTATGCAGTGATTCTCAAGTTCAGTGCAATCAGTTAAGTCGAGGAGAGGAGAGAGAGGGTTCGAAGTAGATATTTACTGGGTAAAGGGAAAGTAAATACTTGCTATCTCATCAGACACTTGAATTACTACTGTCCAGCAAAGGGAACATCTCTATATTCTCACAGGAATGGGCTCTTCTTTTAATTTGCCCTTTCTTTTTTCCTTGTGTCCAATACCCCAAATCCTATTATTACCTGTGTGGATGTTTGTTTGGCCTCTCCAAACAAATCCCAGATAACTCCATTTCCAGGAGCTCAGATGCCCCTTTCTGGTTTCCACAGGCACCTGCATACATGTCACACATACACACACACACTCACACGGGCAGGGGGAATACAAACACATATGTATATACATGTAGATAAAAACATTAGTTCTGAAATACTTAAGCAAATACTGTGACAAATTGATATGAGCATACAAAGCGATTAATTGTACATCATTTTAATCATTATTCATATCGCTCTAAGACCAAAGATACCGTGCATTTGAAAATATAAGAACATATTTCAGGAACAGTCGGGCATAGTTGAAGGAACTCACAAGATATAAAGGTGATTAAACTCCTCAGAATGTATATGTGGAAACTATGTACAAAAAGAGGAAATGTCAGAATGAGCCAGAGGGTCCTAGAGTCTTAAAGGAGAAAAGACTACTTTGCCCCACTCGTTTGATACTTCCTAGGGCCTCCTTTAGAATCATGTAGGAATATTACAGATTTTGTTCAAAGAACCCTGAAAACATTCCCAATCTCAACCATCTCATACATTTCAACTTGCCACTTCAAAATGCTTCCTAACTTTGGCCTCAACTTGGCTCTCACTGTGAATTAAAATAACAGTGTAGCCAGCATCAAGTCTGCCATTTCCTTCAGTGGTTTCCTGGTGATACAGCCTAGAACTGGCTCCTAATTGGCCATTCACTGGAAGAATGAAGAATTAGAAGCATGTCTGTAACTTCAACACATATTGTCCTATCATTTTCCAAAAAAAGGTTACACCTCATAGAGGAATTTTCACTGCTGTAGCAGAAACCCAGGAAAACTGTTTAAGGGGGGATAATTATGGCTCTGCCCCAAAGGTTTCAACCCAAAATTAGTTGGATCCATTGCTTTGTGTCTGGGGTGGAGCAGACTATCATGACTGCAGCAGCAGCATACAATGAAAGAGGCTACTCCCTTCCTGGCAGCCATGAAGGGGAGAACAAGAGAGAGTGAGAAAGCAAATGTGCGTGAGTGCGTGCGTGCGTGCGTGCGTGCGTGCGTGCGTGCGTGCGTGCGTGCGTGTGCGTGTGTGTGTGTGTAAGAAAAGGGCTTGAGAAGAGAAGATAACATGAAAGAGAGATGAGAGAATGCAGGGAAGGAGTCAAAGATAAAGTGAGTTTCTCTAGGGAAGGTCTCCAATGACCCACTTCTCCCCGGGCTAAACTCAAGTTAGTGGCAGGCCACAGAGTCCCAACAGAAGAGTCCATTCTTTGCTTATCTCAACGGCTGAAGGCCACTCACATCCTGTCTACTGAGCTCTATTCAGAGCCTCCAGCTTCTCTCTTACACTAATTCAGCCATCACTGCTCTCTCTTGACCCCTCTGACTACACTGAGTTCATTCAAATAACTGAGGATTATCTATTTTCAATCCAGCTGGGTGTCAGTGTTAATCTCATCTCCCACCTCAATCCCCCATTTGTAACAGAGTAATTCATTCACAGCTTCCAGTGTCTTGGGTGTAGCTATCTTTAATGGACTCTTATTCTGCCCACCACAACATTTCTTCGTAAACATCTATGTGGGAGCTATTCAAACAAAGCCAAAAACATGTGCAGCCACTTGTTAGATAATTTAGAAATCATGCCCCAAATATTACCTTGTTCAGGTAGTAGAGTCTGAGCTAGAGGTCAGATGGCAGGACGCTCAATTGATGCTATAGGGATTGACACTTAATGAAAGGTGAATAAAGAGGGAATTTGAAGAAACAGAGCATTGTGCTATAACGTAGACTGAATGAAAGACTTGGAGGATGCCACTCTGCAGATGAGATGTCTGTCCGGAGTGTTCCCAGCTTGTCTGGTGAGACACTAGAGGATATCACTCTGGGCAAGGCAGGTTCTCTTAACCAAGACCATCGTCTAAAGGACTGGCAGCTGAAGGCTGCCTTGGGAAACATTTTCGGCATCAAGGAAGCAAATTGACTGGTTCTGTCATCAGAGAATCTGGGGTTCTCTCTTAAGAGTTCTTAGACAATTAGAAACAGAGTTAAAAACTAACTCAAACAGGAGTCTAGCATAATCCTCATCAGAAAGACTTCATCTAGCAACTGATGAGAACAGATGCAGAGACCGACAACCAAATACCAAGTGGAGTTCAGGGAATCCTGTAGATAGGTGGGGAAGGGAGGATATTGTGGGAGACAAAGAAGTCAAGGACACAGGAGAACACAGCCCACAGAATCAACTAAGCAGGGCTCATAGGGGCTTACAGAGCCTGCATTGGTCTGTGCTAGGTCTTCTATATATGTTATAGTTATGTAGCCTGAGGTTGTTGTTGGACTCCTAATTGTGGGAGCAAGGACTATCTCTGACTTTTTGCCTGCTTTGGGGACCCATTTTCTCCTACTGGGTTCCCATGTTCAGTCTTCATATGAAGAGATGTGCCTAGTCATATTGTAATTTGATAGGCTATGTTTGATTGACATCCCTGAGAGGCCTGATCTTTTATGAAACGAAATAGAGGAGGAGTAGATCTGGAGAAAAGGAGAGATGAAGGGGAGGGACTGGGAGGAGAGGAGGGAGTGGAAACTGTGGTCAGGATGTAATATATTAAAGAAGAATAAATAAATAAAAACTCAGACAAAAGGCTAAGGTATAAAAAACAATTTTATAAAAATTTTAGAGAAAAGCAACAGGGCAGGTGAGCTGAAAATCCTGCAGTTGCCAGGAGGGGATGAGAAAAGAGCATAGATTTAAAGTAGTTAGACAGGTCAGAACAATAGTGATAAAGCCCAGAGTGCAGAGAAAGCATGCTTAGGGGTACTGATCACAGAGCTAAATTCAGAGGGCACCTGACTCCACGCTTTTGTGTCCCAAGGCAAAGAACTGCATCTAGAATGTGTGTTTAAAAATAGAAATAGAAGGCCAGGCATGGTGGTGCATGTCTTTTATCCTAGCCAGTAGGTCTCTGTGAATTTGAGGCCAGTCTACAGAGTGAGTCCCAAGATAGTCAGAGCTGCATAGTGAGACCCATGTCCCCTCAAAAATTTAAAGAGAACTTATTAAAAATAGAAAAGCAGGGGCAAGAGAGATGGCTCAGCAGTTAGAAGCATAACTGCACTTTCAGAGGACCTGGTTTTAATTCCTAGCACCTGCATGGTGGCTCATAATCATCTTCAAATCCAATTCTATAGATCTAGTTTCCTTCTCTGGCCTCTGATGGCACTAGGCATGTGTGTGGTACAGATACATACTAAGGTAAGAAAGTCATACACATAAAATAATAATAAAATATGTTTTTTAAGATTATGTCTCTTTTTAAAAGAAAGACTAGAAAAGGAGCCATATTGTTGAGCTTTTATGGGTGCAGATCCCATCATGTGCAAAAGACACTAATGACAGACAATACCAGATCACACTCAAGGGTAGACGGAATTTCACAAGGTCTCACACTGAAATGAAGAAGTACAGTCATTCAATGACTACTGAGAGGAGAATCCATTATATATGGATTAGAGCTACACTGAACAGACTCAGGTGCGTGTATGCATGCGTCTGTGCATCCGTGCGTACATGGGTCCGTGCATGTGTTCATCCGTGCATGTGTGCATGCACGTGAAGAGAGAAGCGTGCCTAGAGTTACAGGTGGTTTTGAGCCACCACAAGTGGGTGTCAGAACCAAACCCCAGTCTTTGGAAGTTAAGTTTGTTGTCTGTCTGTCTGTCTGTCTGTCTGTTTTTTCTGGAAGGGTCTTGTGGCAGTTGAGTGGTAACTAGAAAGGACACATCAGTAATAAGAAGAGGATAACACTTTGAGAAGGAATGGAGGCTTCAGGAAGGGTTAGACACATGGAAGGAGTTGGAGAGAGAACAGGGAAGGGAGCAATGCTGTGATTATATTTTAATTAGGTTTTTTTTATCAAATTGGTACATTGCTACAAATGACCATACCCTGCTCAGCCAGGTACTTTCTGGACTCTTTCCTCAGCTCACCATCCCACAACAATTCTAGAACATGTTTTTTCCTTTCTAATAGCTTGGCTATTTCTGTTCTATGAATGACATAGAAGGTACGGCTTTTTCTCCACCTCCTGACAGCTGCCAGGACAGTCACCTCACCTACACTGTCTTCTCTTATAATCTAATAAAATTGTCCTTGAACTTCCTTTGAGCCCATTTCTGAATGTTTTTAATTAATGAGACTAAGAACCCTGAAATAGAACACCAATCTCGGCAATAACCATCTTACTCCATAGCCCAAACTACCAAGCTCAAGTGCATGACTGCCTTGGTCTCCCCAGTGCTGGAACTGTAGCTATCACCATCATGTCAGAAGAGTTTTCTTTACCACATCAGCTTCCTCTCCCTGTTCAAAACTTCGTCGACATCCCAGGCTTTCTTCCTTTTTCCCTGGATATTTCTCTCTACACTGTCTGTTTCTCGTCTGCCTTATAAATGAACTCCATTATCCCACACGGTTCCTTTCCTTACTTATCCATTTATTTCCAGGCTGACAGTGAAAACACAGCCTGACTTTCCCAGAGCAAAGCAGACAGTTTTGAACCACAGCCGACATAGGTTAAGCTCTGCTAAACTCTCTGACATGAGGATTATAAATTAAAGGTCAATCCATTCTTTCACATGGCTGCTATTGAAGAAAGGAAAAAAAAAAGAATAACTTGCAATGTACTAGATTCAGATGAATTGCAGTCTTATGTCAAGGCTACAAAAGAAATGCCAGTGTTAAAATAAAGATCTGTTTCCAACAGCGTCCTTGGACAGGGCCTGACCCTGATGATTCATCCAGAGTCCCCTTAATCAGACATTTGTTCTTTCTCCTACTCTAGCTCAGCTGGTCACTAGAGAGCCCCATACTCACTCACTCCCAAGTACACACCCATTCCTGCCCCAGTTCACACCCACTATCCTGCCAGCTCTCTGTTCAGCCCATGGCAGGCAAGATCTATGTGACCCCAGGGGAGATTCTGCAAAGCTTCTCGAAAAAAAAAAAAAAGAGATTTCTACCTCCCCAGTGCAACAGTAATAAGAATAACACAGAAGTGACCCTCCCACCCCACCCCAAGTCAGCAGCCAAGAGTGAGTACTGGCCCTCTTAGCACCAGAAAAGACTAATGAGGGACCTAGCTCTGCCAAGTTCAGAGACATGCTGCCACCCTGGCTTAAGCTGCTTGACTTAAATACAACACAGACCCAGCCAGGAATTCACAGCTGATGGTTAACTTCCATCTGTGTCGTACAAAGCACCGGCATGTGCATTGTCTCAGCTTGGCTCATCAGCAAACCTGTCAGGTAAGAGGAGCACAGTGGTTATGTGTATAACAATTTCATTTGTGTTCCTTTCGGGAGACTACATGCATACAATGCCTCCACGCTGAACACAACATGTGGGAGAGAGGTATGGACCAAACAGACCAGAGAACCAGATCTGACCTTGAGGCCATCCCGAATGTACCCAGAACCCAGAAACAGTGAAAGGCATCCTTTCCCTTCTCCTTGCAGGACACTTTTCAGGCTTAGCAAGCTGCCTCCAATGGAGCTAAAGCCACTTGTCCCCATTTTCACACCTACCTTCTATTCAGTGCCATTTCTCCTTCTAAGTATTCATTGCCTACCTATACCATGGCTCAGGTCATCACCTACCTATACCATGGCTCAGGTCATCACCTACCTATACCATGGCTCAGGTCATCACCTACCTATACCATGGCTCAGGAATTTGTTTCATTATTGGCAGCCAAAGCAAGCAGAATTTGCATTTCCTAGATCTTTCAAAGCCTAACCCCTATTCTGTCCCTTTATGATGATTTAAGTATAAAATATTCCCCCAGACACACAGGCTCATAAGTTTGAAGGTTTGGTCCCCAGATAATGGTTCTGTTTTGGGAAGCTATGGATCCTTAAGGAGGTATGGCCGAGCTGGTGGATATCAACTACAGAACTGGACCTTTCAGAGTTATATCACACACCCATTAGTATCCAGCTTATTGCTTTCTGAGTCTCCAACATGTGGACAAGCCATTCCACATGATCCTGCTGCCATCGGGACCAGGCTCAATTCAGCAGCCATGCCTTCCCCACCACAATAGACTTAAACTGTGAGTCTATCTCCCGTAAGTTAGGTATATTTTCCCAGCATGAAAAGGGTAACTAACATATTCTTTATCCTGGGAGATATATTTATCCGTCTGCAGCCAACTAATTGCATATGTCCAACTGCTACAGTATAGAAAATACAATTGAATCCTTCTTCAGAGGTGTGACCACTGGTTAGTTTGCCATGTTTAACTGGGTGGCACATAATCATGCACATGCAGAAGAGTAACAGTTGAACTCAGTAGGTGTGGTGGTTTGAACAGCTTGACCCTCACAGACTCATGTGTTTGAATGTTTAGCCCATGAGGAGTGGCACTATCGGGAGGTGTAGCCTTGTTATAGTAGGTGTGGCTAGTATAGTGGAGGTAGTGTCACTGTGGGTTGGGCTCCTCCTATGCTCATAGGTTTCCTCCTATGCTCAAGATCCACCCAGTGTGGAAGAGAGCCTCCTCCTAGCTTCCTTCAGAAGATAGTCTCTTGCTGCTTGCTTTCTTTGGATCAAGATGTAGAACTCTCAGCTCCTCCTGCCCCATGTCTGCCTGCACACTGCCATGCTTCCTGCCGTGATGATAATGGCCTAAACCCCTGAAACTGTAGGCCAGCCCCAATTAAATGTTGTCTTTTATAAGACTTATCTTGGTCATGTTGTCTCTTCACAGCAATAAAACCGTAAGACAGTAGGTTACGAAAAATATGTTAAAATCAACCCTACATAGTGATCATAGAAAGTGACAGAGGACTCCTCCCTTCCCACAGATTTTGATCATTTACAGTTGAGAATATGAAAGAGGCAAAAAGGGGCAGGAGGAGATGTAAATAAACTCCACAATCAGCAGATTATATGGCAATACGGCAAGGTCTCATCTTGTTTTAAATATTTTTAAACAAAAGAAGAAGCACATCACACATAAATTTTCACCCTGCTTTAATTTTTTTCACTTAATTCTTATGGTAGCATCCCTGCCCCACCCTGGTGTCATTAAATGTCACTTGACAGGTTGGTTAATGTTGACTGTCAACTTGAAAGAGACTAAAACCATCTATGAGACAATCCCTCCAGTATGTTTCTGAGGAAGCTTCCAGATCAGGTTAACAGAAGTAGGTTAACCTAAATACAGGTCACACCATTCCACATCCTAATGTCCCAACTGAATGAAAAGGAGAAAGTGAACTGGGTACCAACTTTCTTCTTTCTGCTTTTCAACCACAGACCAATGTGTGTGGTTGTCTCATACTCCTGCTGCCTCACTTTCCCCATCATGACAGACTATGCTCCCAAACTAGGAGCCAAAATAAGCTGTTCCTTCCTTAAGTGGTTTTGTGTGGTAGCTGCAGCCAGCTACTGCACACAAATGTACCTATTGTGCCTTTATGTTTGCCATATTGTTACCAAACTTGGGAATCACATACTGTGCCCCAAGAAGCCACATCTGACTGTGGACACTGAATAACAGTGCAGAGGGCTGGATTAATAGGATAAAACAGGAAAGGGAAGTGTTTTCAATGTGGGGAAGATACCATGAAGTGCAAAGACTCCCAAGTCTATCTTCTGGAGTCCTGACATGAGGGTATGGTTTAAATAGAAAGCAATAGATATGCATAACTAAGCTTCCCAGCAAGATGTGGTCCCTGCCCATGACAGTATCTCTTCTGCAAGGACAGCTGACTAGCTGCAAATCTTTCTCCAAGAGATAAGTTTCTCCTCTGGAAGGTATCGGGGCTTCAACCAGTTCTTCTCAAAGCAAAAGATTTCTAGAAAAAAAATAAACTCTGGGAGTCCATCCTTTCAAGAGTCAGGTGGTCAAAGAGGAGAGCACACATGTTTCTTTAAATATATATTTATTCCTGCCATACAGGTCAGTTACTTACATATGTACCCACATATATGCAAACATCCATACATAGACACATGCACTCCACTCAAATACAGGCACACACACAATCTTTTGCTGTTTCACTATTTCCTTTCACCAAGTACATCAGGAAAAAGGAGTGAAAAAATGATAGAAGACAGGAAGAAAGGAAGAGAGGGAGGAAGGGAACCCAAATATCTCCCTGAAATATCTCATAGAATCCTCAGTCAAATATGAAGGGTGCGAGTTGTCTCCCACTGTACTGCTGAGTAATGTATGGTTCAGAAAGGCTAAAATAGATCCTAGGGATATTCAAAGAGCAAGAGGCAAGACAATGACAATTAGCGTTTATTAAATGATCTCCTAAGAGCTGAACCCATGAATCCCATGTGGCAAGCAAAATATTAGACTCATCAAGAAGTAATTTGGGGAATGGAGCTGGGCTCTGAGCATGCAATGCTTTCTCTCAAGCCCACCTCTGTTAACTCTGTGGTGAACCAGATGACACACAGCAGAAAACACAGGCCTGAGATCTGCTTTCCAACCCTTGCAGGTACTTGAGCAAGGTCAGCTGTGGACCCATAGCCAAGGCTGAGACTTTATGAGGAACAGAAGATTTGTCTGGGTTGAGGTTAGTTTTATTTCTCTCATCTTGTTCCTGCATCTTTTCTTCATATCCTCTCTCATTTCTGCAGGGAAAGTGCAGAGGCTGAGAAATCCTCTCCTCCTTGCATTTAGGGGACATCTTTCTCCATTCATCAGTAACTTCAGGTTGACTGGGGTCCTCACTGCCCACAATCTCCAAAACTAACAGCCAAGAAATACTGTCTCAAACAGATTTTGTTTCAACAACAATAATAATTAGATATCTTATTTAAAATACAATCCAGTGTGACTGGTAAGACGGCTCAGTGGGTCCTGAGAGTACTTGATGAATTAAAGTAAGAATCTATATTGGAATCCCCAGGACTCATGTAAAAAGTAGGAGATGTGGGTTGGGGGTGTCTTATAACCCCAACTTTAAGCAGGGAACAAAAAAAAGAGGATCCACAGGATTGTCTGACCACCAGCCTAGCTCTAGAGACCCTGCTTTAACACAACACAGAAAGAAAGAGAGCCCACACCCAGCCTCCTCCTCTGGCCTCCATGTAAGGTGAACAGGCATGAAAGCCTACAACACACATAACACAGACACATCAAAAACACATATACGTATCACGGGGCAGTGTCCTCACATGGTTCCAGTGGGTAAACACATTTTCAGACACTTTGGTGTAGAAATATTTGGGGGGGAGGGGAAAAGCAAAAGTGTCACTTCACCCTCATGAGATTAGAACAATCTGAAAACCATATGGTCATAGTATCACAGTAATAATGGCTACATCCCTATGAGGATACTGTGATTGTCTCTCTTCTCTGTCTACGTTAGCAGTTAGATTTGATATTCAAATATGAAGATGCAGGCAGTCAAGATCAACAGAAAATGATCCAGAGCTTTCTGATTCTACAAATGTGTTTAATTCATTTAGAATGAATTAAAGGATATACTCTTTCCCAATAAACAACTACTTTTTCTGAATTAACATGTTAAATCAATGCCTCCTCTTGTTTGTTTGATTTTTTTTTTCTTTTGTGGTGATAGAGATAAAACTTGGGGCATTGTGCATGCTCAGAAAGCACTCTACTACTGAGCTTGTTTTTTGAGACAGGGTCTCATTATATAGTCCAGGCTGGTCTTGAACTCATGATCTTCTTGGCTCAGCCTCCAAGGTGCTACGATACAGGTCTGTGGTGCCTTCTTCATGATAGTCTTTCATGGTAAATGTGAAAATTTGGCACATTAGTATTGATTGTTTCTTGTACTGATATAACATGACTAGCTTTCTAGAACACTTTGTATCAGGGTTAGAAAAATATGTGCCTTCCAGATGTCGATGGGTCCCCTTCTGCCTGTCAAAATTTCCATCTAACCTTACTTGTTCATTCTTTTGAATGATGGTAACAAGATTTTTTTTCCCATGATCTTGGGAAGTCCTGTCAAGATTTTGGTCAGGGTAGTGTAAACTTGTGTATAAATTCTGAGTCACTGGCACCTGAACATCCTTTCACCTTCTCATTCAAAACAGAATTACACTTTCAAATACATCCCACCCCAAAAACATACAACTTGTATATATTTGTTTATGCAAACAACACACAATTAGTGCTGCTTTCTCTGTCTTGCAGCTAAGGATAAATCTTTTTCTGCTTATTAATTATTAATGATAACCTAAAAGGGGGGACTTCTGCTCCTAGACCAAGCAGAGAGAGGCCACCCAGAACCCCCTCTGACAGGCGATCTGAATTCTTGCTTAGTCTGCGACGCTAAGCACTGCAAGGGAATATAAATAAAAGATAAAAATATCTCTCTGAGTTCCCTGAGGGACAAGCCTGACTGCATATGGGGTTGATGTCAAAAGTATCCCCTCTCCAGGAAAAAGACATTGGGACGGGTATGGCCCTCATGCCTCACTGAACAACGACAGGGGGACCGGAGCCATTACAAGGTCCCCTTCAAATACTGGAGGTCAGGCCTTCGCAAGTTTAGAATTGCCATAGCCCTTCTATACTTAGAGAAGTGTGGAGATGTCAGGGGCAGCCCTGCTTACACACTGAAGGCCTAAAATCAGTCATAGGCCTAAAATCAGCAATAGGCCTGTCATACATGTATACTAACACCAAGTCTTGGGTCTCAGTGGAAAAACATTGAAACAGATGGCTATAAGCTAATGTAAACAGGCAGCTTTTGTGGAAATTTACAAGCCTGAGTAGTCATAGACCTTGTAAATAGGTAGCCTGGCCAGACAATACCAACTTAGATAAGGACAAGGGAGTCATAGGTAGAGTCATAGTGACTTGTCCCCTGAATCTTTACCCAGCCGATACCCGGTTCTGAAGATATCTGTATTCCCCCTGAACATCCACACTCCATTGTCATTCCCTTCCCCCACATCCTGCCTTTCTGTGTTTATAACCCCTGTGTGAATGAATTACAATTTGAGAAAAATAAATTATTTTTAAAAAATTATTAATGATAGTTTAAAGGCTTCACTGTGGATTTTTGTCTATCAACTTTTTAAATCTGCTACTGAGCTGAGTGTTCTTAGGATTCTGGTGTCAACTAGGAGTTCACTTTCTAGTAGAGACCGCTGATCCTTGTGTTTCGTGTTTCAGTGTTTTGTCTCAGACCACTCCAGACTATTTCAAATGAAGAAAGATCTAAAGGAATTTATAATTGTAATGGGATGGGCTGTGCATTTCTCTATTATAAAAGTTGTTGACTGCTTATTTTAAATTAATACTTTATCATGTTGAAGAAATATCCATTATTGATATTGTGGCCCATATCTGTCATCCCAAAACATTTGAGGCTAAAGCAGGAAGATTATGAGTTGGAGGGCAACCTGGGCTACATGATGAGACCCTGTCAGAGAAAGAGAGGTTTCAAATATTCTTTAATTTTGGCTGGTATTAGGTTTTATATACTGGGTTTCTTTCTTTATACTTAATCTACTATAATATTTCTTGTACTTAAATGTTAACTATACCAATGCAATCAGACATAATTAGCCCAGTAGTTTTACACACACACATACTCATATGGAGGAAAAACAGCTGAGGAAAAGAGCGGATTCAGAAGAAGAAAAGTTAATGGATATGCATGCAATCAAATGCATTATGTACATGCATGAAATTGTCAGGGAATAGATTAAAATACAGCATCACACTGAAGTTAATCTTAGACATAGTTTTACATATATTTCTAGAATAGGACTTTTCTTTTGATATTTTGCATTGTGGGAGAACACAGTAGAACTCACAACTGTTTTGTTTTTAAATTACTGTCATTACTCTTATTTATCAGAGATTAAAATTAAATAATACTTGATGACATTTGAAGAAAAAGAAGCTAATGTGATTCATTTTGTTTTCCACAATACAAAGGGCTCTGGAGAGATGCTCAGTGGTTAAAACACTTGCCACTCATGCACAAGGACTAGAGTTTAGATCCCCAGAACCCATGTAAATGCTGGGTGAGCTCATTGGCTCACTTATAATTCCAGCCTCTATCAGAAACAGTGGATCTCCAGAAGAAACCAGATCAGTGAGCTCTGGGTTTGATTCAGAAACCCTGCCTCAATGAGTGTAGTAGAAGCTCAATGGAGGGTGATTGCCCACATTGAGCTCAGGCTTCTACATTTATATGCACACTCATGCCTAAACATCCACACACAAGGGCACTCACACACACACATGTGAAACACACAAACACATGAAATGCACACACACAAAATGAACAAACAAAAAATGTGTACCCACATTCACAATGAACCTTATTGCCAGTCTTTCAATGCTCACATACCCTTATCCTTGAGTCATCTGGTTTTGGGTAGCCACCTGAATGACTGCAGTGCATCACAAGGTGCTGGCTTAAAGAAATGGGCTGGAGTGCACCAGCCATCATGAAAAGGCAGGGGGTGGGGAAGCACTGCTCTGAGGAGCAAGTATCTGAAAAAGAGATGGAAGAAAAAGAGAATTGGAGTGGTTTGTACACTACGAAGAGAAGAGAAACTGGAAACACAAGGGAGGTGAGGAGCCTGAATTGCCACCGAAGGTCATGTCTGGGTCTGTGACCCTGAAGGAACAGGGATCTGTGTTGATGTCTGTAAGCCATGTTACCACCAAAGGCCCTGTGGATGTTCCTGGTTTGGGTCGCTACCTGTGGCCATGTTGATATCTGAGAACTGGCCCCACCCCTCACTGGCTGCAACACATGAGAGAACAAACCCATGCACTTTGCCTGGGCTGTGATGGAGAGCTGAACCTGGTGACAAGTGTGCAGGGGTGCCAGGCTGAGGCTATGAGAATGGGAGAGCAGGCCCCGCCCCTCAGCTGGGCAAAGTAGGAGAGCTGGCCTTGGTGGTGCTGGTGTTGGCGGACTGGCCAACTCAGCTACCACCCAGGCCCAGATCCAGAGTTTTTAAGTTGGCTCATCCAACATCCACCTCATCTATAAACTGCTGGAGTTTGTGGAGGGACTGGTCCTGCAGATCCAAAACCGCAGGATCTCCATGACACAGGATATCTGAGAGGAGTCCCAGTGAGGATCCAGTATTGATAACGTAGCGGAAGCCAGGGCCTTGAACCAGACCAATGACTCATTGCAATGAACATTTGCAAGTAAAGCTGTTTGGGCAAAGGGTTTACTATGTGGGACACTGTGACATGCTACACCTTTAGTAAGACGTTCTTGGTTTTTTGTTTGTTTGATTTATTTTATTATTATTATTATTATTATTATTATTATTATTATATTTGTTTTCTTTCCTATTGGGAGGAAGTTCCAAGGGTGGAAAGCAGATATGGAGGGACAGGGAAATGAGTGCAATTGGGGTGCCTGATGTGAAATTCACAAAGAACCAATAAAACATCTTTTTAAAATAAAGAAAAAGAAATAGATTGCTTCCCCCCACCCTGCATCACTGTCTATCCTACAGTAAAATATTGTCTAAGCATAAAAATACAAAAAGATTCTTTAAAACATTTTTCAGCAGTGATCTATCACTGAAAACATCAACATTCACAAAGGACGGGTCACTCTGTGGCATGTGGTGACTGACTGTGGAGGTAAGTGGGGAGAAAATGTATTCTAAGAGCTTATAATACCAGGCTCGCCTGTTCTAATCATCAGAGAATGTCACAGTTCCCAGTTCCACTCTTCCAGTCTTGTGCCTCATGGAATTCCCTTGCAGGTGTTGACAGTAGTCCTGGGAGCAGGTTCCAGACCTGGACAACCTTGTTTCTCTGTCTTCTTGGAATCCTGCAATACAGAGTTGCAAGCCGTTGAGTCCAGCACCACTCCCAGGTCCGATTTCAGTGGAATAAAGCATTCTGCGAGTTATTGACTGTTTAGAAGACTGAGCCTTGGGTCCAGACAGACCTTGGTCTGTGTATCACCTGAGGGACATTTTGTTTCAGCAAACTGAAAACCCAAACTAAAGCAGCTTAAGGAGCAATATCATTCGCATCTCCACACAGTTAAAATACTCAGACTCAGGAAGACAAATCCCGTGTGTTGCTGCTCATATATGGATCCAAGCTTTTAATGTTTACATATATGGGAGGTTTGAATCAAGAAACTAGAAACAGGTCATGAAAGAGTAAAGGGGGGATTAGGAAAGCAAGGGGAACAACAAAACACATGCATACAAGAGCAGAAAGGGAGTTACTCTGGGTAGAAGGGTAGAAAGAGGAAAACAAGTAGGGCAGATTGAGGAAAAGATCAACAACAAAATTGTACTCTGAAATGACCATAATAAAATATTATATTTTTATCCAAAATTAAAAATAAATATTAAAACCCCACAGGAGATCTTTAGGTAAGGCTCACACTAGCTTCAACCAAAGATGGTTGACATCTGCTGCCCATCATTTCTTTGCTCTCCCAAACTACTTCAGAGCATCCAACAGGAGAGACTGGCCTGCGGCAACAAAATGGCTTCCATATACTCATACTCATATCTTCAGACCACAGCTTCCAAGGAGAGAAGGGAAATTTTTCTGAGAACTTCTGCAGGGAAGAAGGTAATTTCTATATATTCCTCTAAGAATCTCAACCTCCTAAGAAGATTGCAATTCAGGAAGCTAGGTCAGAGTTCACCCAAAGTCAATCATAGATATTCAGAAGGTGAGGCCTGTGGCACATCTGGTTTGCATCACATGCATGTATAATCCTTGGTCAGAAGGCTAAGGTCGTTTCCAAAATGAGAGGAGATGGGAAGGAAGAACTAGCAGGGCCCACAGCAACCAATTCCTGCTCCTTGCCTTGAGTAGCTGTTTGGACTCCATTACTAGGCATCCTTGCATTCTAACTGTGAATATTAGGGTTGGGGAGGTGGCTTGGTTAGTACAGTGCTGGCTGCACAAGCATACCCATGTACAAAGGACACATGTACAAAGCTGGACACATCAGAAAACACCTGTGATCTCAGCACTAGGGAAGTCAAAATGGTGAATCCCTGGGGCTCACCAGCCAGTCAGTCAAGACAAATTGGCAACCTACTTGTTTGGTGAGACAGCCTGTCTTTAAAAATAAGGTAGCGAGTGATTAAGGAAGGCATCTGACATCAAGCTGTGCATATGCATGTATATACACATGTACAAACACACACATGCACAAATATGTACACACCAAAGGAAAAAAACTCTGTGGCTACTGTCTCTCCATAGGATTCATTTAGTACCAATTGGAGTGTCATGTGTGAAGCGTCACCCACAGAGCCAGTCACTCACCACCATCATTTCTTGATCTCTGTGCCTCTTGGGAAAGCCTACTCCTTGAAATGAGAGACCATCTTTCTGCACAGTTCCAGCCTGTGTGGTTTGGCCAGAATGGAAGAGGAAAATGTACCCTCTGAAGTTTATTGTGGAGTTAACATGGCTCCATAGGAAAGTCAGCAGACCAAGCAGAAATCTCTGTACACCTTGGAGGCCGGCGGAAATCTATAGGCATGTGCCCCATAATATATTCTACCAGTGCTGTGAGTGATAAAGGAGCAGATGTTGAAGAAGGAGCCTGCCCCTGGCGATATCTCTTAATTGATGTGGTGTGTGCTTTTATGGAAGCGTGATTACGGTGTTTTATTTCTGGCTATCGGAGAAACCTTAGAATGCGCAGGTTCCGTACATCCTTCTAAAAGAACTTTAGGGAAATTACTGGAGTCATTATCAAAATGTCTGTGCCAGCAAAGTAGTAACTACTCTATTTAGTCTTTCAAAAGGGTCAGAGCTCAACACAAATGGTCCATTTAGAAGAGAATTCAAGCCTGTAATCCCAGCACTCTGGAGGCTGAAGCAGGAGGATCATGAGTTTGAGGCCAGCCTGAGCTATGGATCTGTGTCTCAAAGGGGAAAAAAAGCAGAGCAAAAAAAGGATCACTTTTTATAAGAAATTTTCTTAGTTATAGCCCAGAAACATGACTCAGCAAATAAAGGCATTTATTGCCAAACCTGACAACCTGAGTTCAATCCCCAGAGCAAAAGAAAAGAAATAACAGACTTCTGTAACCCATCCTCTGACTTATACACACACATCACAGAGAGAGAGAGACAGAGAGAGAGAGGGAGAGAGAGAGAGAGAGAGAGAGAGAGAGAGAGAGAGAGAGAGAGAGACAGGGAGACAGGGAGACAGAGACAGACAGAGAGAGAAAGAGCAAGAGAGAGAGACTTCTGCAACCCATTCTCTAACTTACATACACATATTACATAGAGAGACAGACAGAGAGACAGACAGACATACAGAGACAGACAGAGAGAGAGCAAGAGAGAGAGACTTCTGCAATCCATTCTCTAACTTACATACACATATTACATAGAGAGAGAGAGAGCCAAACAGACAGACAGAGAGCAAGAGAGAGAAAGATCAAGAGAGAGAGAGAGAGACTTCTGCAACCCATTCTCTAACTTACATACACACATTACATAGAGACAGACAGACAGACAGACAGACAGACAGACAGACAGACAGACAGAGACAGACAGAGACAGACAGAAAGACAGACAGAGACAGAGAAGGGGGAAGGATGGATGGATGGATGGATGGATGGATGGATGGATGTTTTAAAATTCTATATTAGACTTTTGTAACTGTGGCCAAAACATCTACAAGAGCAATTTGAAGGATGGAATGGTTTGTTGTTCATGGACTCAGAGGTTTCAACCCATTGTGGTGAAAAAGAAATAGCAGAGCAGAGCAGTGTCTCATATCCCAGTAGCCAGGAAACAGGTATGCTTGCCCGGGTAGCTTCCTCCTTCCTCCCATTTCATTCTACCTGAGCCCCCAGCTATGAGATGCTGATACTCACTCTCAAAGCAGACCTTGGCACCTTAGTTAATCCTCTGGAAGTTAGGGATACATTCCTAGGTGTGCTTTAATAATCTAGATGATAAGAGAGGAGATAATTGAAACTGGCCACCATAGACTTAATCTTGCAAATTTGATGTGAGCCTTGTAGACACACAAAAGGTCATAGAGTTGGGTAAGTACAGATACACCCAAATAATATTCATTTCTACCTGATATAAATGTCTAGCAATAATAAAAAAGGAAATAATGTGTATGTTTGAGAGAGAGATATGATAGATGATAGATAGATAGATAGATAGATAGATAGATAGATAGATAGATAGACAGACAGATAGTGATAAATGGGAGATACACACAAGCACATTTTCCTCACATACCTATCAACCTGGTCAGCCTGCACATCCCAGGTAATAGCTGATTCAGCAAAATAAAGTCAGCTGTACAATTGCCCTTAAATGATTCCTGGGCCAGAGGCTTAAATATATAAGCAGTACCCAAGGCACAGAGTTATAATGCTTCTTGTCAGCTTCCAACTTGTGGATTCAGTTAATCCTCACTTTGGAAAGAAACAGAGAAAATCTATCAAACCGACAACATCCATCAGTCTTCTGTGCTTCATCCTGTCTTCAGGAGTCAGGAAGAGTGGTCCACAGGTGATAGGAAGGGTGATCCATGATGGTAACTAAGGAAAGCTTTCTTCCTAATGACCATTAAGACAATGAAAATAACAGCCTTTAGGGTTTTTTTCTTCTTTATGAATGAATAAATTTTCTTTGTGAATGTCTCTCACATTACTTTCCTTACCCATCTGTAGGTGGAAGAGGGCAGCCGGGCTGACTCCACGGCTTGGCTGTGTGGAGTAGTGCCGTATTAAAACAAGTATCCCTGTGGAAGGCTTACATAGATGAGAGAAGAAAGTATCATAAGTGGGATGGACAAATCTTATAGTTGTCTTATCTTTGGGGTTTTATGAAACTGCCATACTGCTTTCCATGGTGGCTGCACTAATGTACATTCTGGAGGCGACAGTATTAAGTGAAATAAGACAGACTCAGAGACACAGATGGCAAATGCTGTCTCTCATATGTGGAAGCTGAAAGGAAAAATGGATGTGAAGTAAGATGGGAAACTATGGGACCTGTGGAAGAAGACTCTAATCCAAGTGTGCTGTGTGAATGCATGTAGTGAAGCCCTATGTGCAATTAATATGTGCCAGTAACAGGGTCCATGGACATGAAGTAGAAAGAGGAGTATTGGGGAAGGGGAAGGGAACCAGGTCGGGGAGGGGTGATGGAACAAATGTGATCAAAACGCATGACATACACTTATTATGAAAATGTCATAATGAAACATAGTATTTTGTGAAATGACTACACATTATAAAGAAATTATTAATTTCCTTAGAGTCAGCTGGCACTGTGTTAAGTTCTGTCTATACATCATGGCATCCACATGTTCAAGATGAGAAAACAGGATCATAGGGGCTGGGAAGATGGCTCCAGGAGTAAAACGCTTGCTGTAGGAGCATGAAGGCCTGAGTCCAGATCTCCACATTCACACGAAGAGAAGGAATGGTGGCACACAACCCTAATCCCAGTGCTAGAAAGGCAGAGGCAGGAAGATACCCAGTAGCTAGTCTTGCCCAATCATGAGGTCCAAATTCCATCTGAAAAAACAAGATGGAGACACCCATCATAATTTCAAGTCTGCACACATCACACATCCATTCACTGGATATTCTTCCTCTCTCTCTCTCTCTCTCTCTCTCTCTCTCTCTCTCTCTCTCTCTCTCTCTCTCGTGTTTGTGTGTGTGTATGTGTGTGTGTGTGTATACACAATGTTCAATTACATTCATTTGGAGCCTAATAACCAATCCGCCCGTAATTTTTCAATCTGCCTGTAATTTTCATTCATCTGGCTCTGTCCTCTAGATAAGTTGAATTCTGCTTTAGCAAGTCACCTGTACAGTTCTCCAAAGCTACTGTAACACAAAGGCATACACTAGGTGGCTAGAATACTGGAATTGAACTTCTTTCCATTCTGAAGTCTACAAGTGTATACTTGTAGGAAGATAAGGAATTGACAGGACTAGATTTTCTACAGTTTTTTCTCAGCTTGAAAATCGTTCCCTTTTTGTGCCCAGTACCCTAAACCTTTCTTATAGGCACATCAGTTATACCAGGTTCAACACAGTAACTTGACATTGTTCTGCTGTGGGCCATGAATGATCAGCTGATGTGTTGATGTCTTGGTCCCCAACTAGTAGCTGGATTTGGAGGAGTCAGAACCTTTAGAGAATGAGGTCTAGTTGAAGGTAGTAGACTATCTGAGATATACCCTTGAAGACTATTCAAGCCTAGTAACTTCTCTGCCCCTCTTTCCCTCTTCCCTATCCCTTCTCTCCTTCCTCTCGTCTCTTCCTCTTCCTCCTCCTCTTTCTTGTCTCCTCTCTTATATCTTCCTCCCTCTCCTCCGTCTCCATTTCCCTCTTCTTCCTGGTTACCATGGAGATGGAAAGATGGCTTCCACCATCTTCTTCTGACTTAACATTTTCCTAAAAGCAGCTAAGCTAAATGACTTATAAGCTGAATTCATTGACCCCACAAGCCAAAGTGGCCCTTTTTCTCCTTTAAATTGATTTTTCTCAGGTATTTTGTCATCGTGACAGAAAGCTAACAAAGATGTTACATCCAAATAGAGAGTTTGGGGTTTTTAAAACTTGAATATGTGGCTTTTAAGGGGTTTAATTCAACCCTAATGAAGTCATCAAAGAGTTTCTTCCTCCAAGTATACAATCTCAACATTTCAAACCAGTCTTTTCAAGTATTTTTAATTTCTAGAATATTCTTTATCAAGATGTAAAGGCATAAGATTTCCACAATGGAAGGAGTTATGACTTTGGAGAAAATCTCATACTATCTCAGATTTCAAAACAAACATGAGCCTGAGGAGATAACTAGTGGCTAAAGCATTTGCTGTGCAAACATAAGGACTCAAGTTCAATTCCCAGAACCTATGTAAAAGATGGGTATGAATATGTGTCTATATTCCTAGCACTTCTATAGACAGCTAATAGGTGGAAACAGGAGAATTCCCCCAGATGCTAGAGGACAAACTAGCCTGGTGGACTCAGTGGATAGCAATGAGATCCTGTCTCAAACAAGGTGGATGGTAGGAGCCAACACCTGACCTCCACATAAGCACTGTGACACATATGCTCCCTCACACATCATACATACATTGTACATGTATGTATGCATCATACATACAAGAAAAAAAAACAAAATGAATGGGAGGGAGGGAAGGAGGGGGGAGGGAGAGAGGGAGGAAGGAAGGAAGGAAGGAAGGAAAGAAGGAAGGAGGG
>NW_021604753.1:5840374-5843870 GCF_004785775.1 Grammomys surdaster | reverse complement strand
TGCGTGTGTGTGTGTATGTGTGTCTGTGTGTCTGTATGTCTGAGTGTGAGAGAGTGAGTGTGTGTGTGATTTGACTGCATGTGTCTGTGCACCTAGTGCATGCATTGCCCAGGGGCCAGAGGACAATGAGTCAGATCTCTTGAAACTGGAGTTCCAAGTGATTGTGAGCTGTGAAGTAGGTAATGGAACTGAACCCAGGTCTTATGGAAGAACAGTCATCATTGAGCCCCTGACTCTCCCTTCTTATTCAGTCTGGTACTACAACCCATGAGGTATGGCATTCAGCATGGAACTTCCCTCCTCGTGAATCCTCTCCAGAAATCACACTCCCAGATACAACCAGAGGTGTGTCTCCTGAGTGCTTTTAAATCTGCTCAGGTTAACAATCAGGGTGGGCCATCACAGTGCCCAGACCTGTGCTGCAGCTGATCTTGGAGTCTGTCTTCCTGAAAGACTTATGTTGACACCCATATTTGCAGTCAAATGCTCCACTACCAAATCCCTCCTGATGTACACTTAAGATTAAAAAAAAAAAAAAAAACTTTGCTTCACAAATCCAACTTCATCTTGGCCCATCATTTCTGATGACTATATTGCTATGCTGTTCTAGATCAGAATTACTCTGTTAGGGACCCCCCTGTGTGTACACAGAGGCCAGAGGACAATGTTGGGTGTTCCACTCTGTCTCATTCTACCTTATTTCCAAGAAGGCAGCACCTGTCACTGAACCTGGAGCTAGGCTGGCAGCCAGCAAGCCCCAGTGGTCCCAGGGTCTCTGTCCCTCACACTGGCAATGCTGCAGGTACAGATGGTCATGACCAGATTTTTACTTTGGTGCTAGAAATTCAAATTCAGGTATGTGTAACTCCCATACCTATCCACTGCACCATCTCCTAGTCCATGGAACAAACTTTCTT
This sequence comes from Grammomys surdaster, assembly GCF_004785775.1. Classification (NCBI taxonomy): domain Eukaryota; kingdom Metazoa; phylum Chordata; class Mammalia; order Rodentia; family Muridae; genus Grammomys; species Grammomys surdaster. The sequence continues at coordinate 5,842,953 of NW_021604753.1, read as the reverse complement.
ATCAAAATCATGTGCCCCACATATCCAGTCCCCACTAACACATGGAACCTAATCATGAATATTGATCACCTTCATAAATGTATATGTTTTAGGAGGTGTACTGGCTTGACACAAGCTGGAGTTATCACAGAGAACGGAGCTTCAGTTGAGAGAATCCATCTATGAGATTCAGCTGAAAGGCATTTTCTCAATTAGTGATCAAGGGGGAGGGCCCCTTGTGGGTGGTGCCATCCCTGGGCTGGTAGTCCTGAGTTCTATAAGAAAGCAAACTGAGCAAGCCAGGGGAAGCAAGCCAGTAAGTAACATCCCTCCATGGCCTCTGCATCAGCTCCTGCTTCCTGACCTGCTTGAGTTCCAGTCCTGACTTCCTTTGTAGAGGAACAGCAACATGGAAGTGTGAGTTGAATAAACCCTTTCCTCCCCAACTTGCTTCTTGGTCATGATGTTTATATGTAGCCGCCTGCGGCCATGGACAAACTGTGTTCACCTGAAAAAAGGACTGGAAATGAATAAGGAGACAGAAAGGCGAGAGAAGCATGAAGCCAAGACAAAGTTCTCTGATCTGATCAAGGCTTGAAGTTTAATATTCAGCTCTTCAATTTAAAGGGAAAGCCCCACCAAACCCATTCTTTTTTCAGCCTGAGGTGAGTAGGAGAACCCATCCTTTGTTTCAGCTGGATTATGCCTCAAGGCAAGTTCAGTGGGCAGTCTATTCTTCTAAGTTCCTGTAGGAGGTGGTACTGCAGCCAAGGTGGGTAACTCCACCTAGGTCCTATTATTAGGTCTATTGTGGTAAACAAGGTCTTTCTGGCCTCCTTAAGGCTGCAGGTTGGGCACATTTATACACTGAATAGAAACCAGGAATAGAAACTCTGACTAAGACAGGAGGTTTCTACTGTATTAGGTTTCTATACTATCTACCAAATAGCTTTTCATTTCAGCTGTCTCCCTCATTTTCCCTTCCACTACCCCCTCCCCTTCCCATCCCCACTTGATCCTCCAATTGCAGATGCTTCCCTCCAACCATGAGGACACTTTCTGTTTCCCTTTTCTAATGAGATCTGTTTTCTCTAGTTCCTTATTCTATACCTACCCTCTGTGGTTCTATGAGTTGTAGCTTGGTTAACATTGACTTAACAGCTAATATCCACATATAAATGGATACATGCCATGCTGTTTTTCTGAGTAGGATACCTCACTCAGGATGACTTTTTCTATTTCCATCCATTTGTCTGCAAATGGCATGTCTTTTTTTAATGGCTGAGTAATATTTCATTATGAAAAATTATCTTTATCCATCAAAGTTGTTTCCAGTTTTTTGCTATTATGAAGGAAGCAACAATGAAAATGGTTGAACAAGTGTCTCTGAATTACATGATTTCTCCTTCCCTTTCCTACCTTCAAGCCTCCCCAAATAACTCTCCTTTCTCTTTTTCAAATTCATGGTTTATTTTTCATTAATTATTGTCACATACATATAAACATATCTATGTCCTACATATGCACGTATGACCTGCTCAGTCTGTATAATGTTATTTGTGTATATGTTTTCCTTTTCCTCTTCATTTAATGATTTATTTTGTTCCAAAATGTATAGCAAGATGGTTTATAAAGGGACAAAAATACAAGTCAGAAGTTGTACTTTACTGATTGAAATATTGGCCTCAATACTTCAATGCTCCACTGTGATACAGTGGGGGAGGTGAGTGTGTGTGGTGTATGTGTGTGTATAAGTTTTGAGTGAGAGAGAGTGAGTGTGTGTGTGATTGTGTGTGTGTGTGAGTGTTTACATGTGAATATGTGTATGTATGTGAGGGTGTCTATGTGTGTGAGTATGTGAATGTGTCTATGTGCATGAGTGTATGTACATGTGAGTGTATATGACTGCGTGGCTGTGTGCCTACGAATATGTGAATGTGAGTGTGTGTGTGTGTGTGTGTGTGTGTGTGTAGTGAGAGTGAGAGATAGAGAATGAGTGAGTGAGGGAGACTTTGTATTGGGGGTTTCACATGTCATGCAATATGAGTGGAGATCGCAGACAGCCCCACATATTGCCTCTTACCCCCACCTTATTGCTTGCCACTGCCATACCAGGCTGGCTTCTGGGGGTTCTCCTGTATTCAACTCCCATCTTCCTGTTACAGCCATGAGGGTTACAAAAATAGCACTTGCTAATGCTCAGAAGGCTTTTGTATTATGATGTCTACATACATGCACAGACTACGCTTTGGTCGTATTCACCCCTCCATTGCTCAGTCTTCTCCCTTTTCCCTTTTCTCCTTTCCCATCTCCATCTCTAGGGGTCTTCCTTTTCCTTTCAATCTCTCTTTTCTATGGATTTAGCACAGCAAAGAAAACACCAGGATAGGTCTTTGTGAGAACAAGTTACCTCGTGGAATAAAATGATCTACAGTTCCTCCATTTTCCTATAAACAATAAAACTTCACCATGCTTTATAGCTGATTAAAATTCCAGTGTGTGTGCGTGTGTGTGTGTATGCATGTCTGTGTGTCTGTATGTCTGAGTGTCTGTGTGTCTGTGTGTCTGTGTGTGCGTGTGTGTGTGTATGTGTGTCTGTG
>NW_021604753.1:5833592-5840364 GCF_004785775.1 Grammomys surdaster | reverse complement strand
TGTGTGTCTGTATGTCTGAGTGTCTGTGTGTCTGTGTGTGCGTGTGTCTGTGTCTGTGTGTATTTATGTGTATGTGTTTGTGTGTATGTTTGTATGTTTGTGGTATATGTGTATATATGTGTATGTGTGTATATGTGTGTGTGTGTGGTGTATGTGTGTATATGTGTGAATGTGCATGTATGTGTGTATATATGTATATGTCTGTGTGTATGTCTGTGTGTGTGTTCTTTCTCCATTCATCTGTTGGTGGACAACTAAGCTTGTTTCAGCTGCACATGGCTGAAGTTTTATGGTGCAGCATCTGCATCGTGTCTAGAAGACATTCTCTTACAGCAGCCACCCTGGTCCTCTAGTGTTCCCTGGGATGTAGAGGTTATATTGTAGATGTTCTATCTGGGCTGAGAACCTCAGCCTCACTTATTCTCAGCATTTTATACAACTGTGATAGCCTCTATATGCTCCAAAAGGCACTTCTTCGCTGAGAGATGAGAACTGTATTTATCATATTTATCTGTGGGTTTAAGGATAAGTGCTATGCTGATGGGGATGTGGGAAACCTCACTAAGTCCCGATCCTAGAGGAAGAGCTACAGGCAGCCAGTTGCAACTGAAGGAATAAGTTTCCTCTGGGATGAGACCTCTGATAGGCTGTCCAATCCCAGGTAGTCTGCCCTAAAAACATGCACATATTTGCAACACTACATAGACTCATGAGGATGTTTTGTTATGCTTTATTCTTATATTTTTATTGAATTCCATATGTGAATTCACTTTGGTTACAAAATTTTTACCTTCTCTCTTCGTACTCCAATATCTTTTTTTCTTGTTCTTCCTGTTTGGATCCATGACATGGATCCAGGATATTAATGTATGGAACCCTTAAAAGAATATTTAAAATATAAGAACAAAGTATAATGATGTATCAATATGAAAATGCTCTAACAAAGCCCATTACCTTGTATACTAACTACAAGTTAATTATAAAATTATTTAAAATAAGGGGTTTAATACACATGCTGCCATCTTGGATTCTATAGAACACATTAGATAAAAGACCATTTGTAAAGTAATGACTTCCAGTCTGTAGATGTGACTTAATTGGTGGAGTGCAGGCCAAGCATTCATGATCACCCACACTGCATACATCAAACAGGGTGCTGCACACCTACAATGCTAACCTTAGGGAGATGGAAGCCAGAGGATCTTCAAGGTCAACCTAGATACATAACACATTTAAAGTCAGCCTGGGGCACCTGAGACCCTGGCCTTTAAAAAGAAAAGTGACAAAAGCATAAGCGATGATTCTGTTGTTCAGGGCACTCACTGCTCTTCCAAAGGACTCAGTACCCATACAGTGGCTCATAACTATCCATAACTGCAGTCCCAGGGGATCTGACACCCTCTGCTCTCTGAGGTCACCTCACACACATGGTGCATAGACATATATGGAAACAAAACACCCACACACACAATATTTTTAAAAGAAATTTAAAGTGATATATGTCATAGTAGTTCATTAAACTTCCTATACAAAAGCTGAACTTTCAGTTTTTCAACTGCGTAACTGTACAATAGCAGTAAGCAGTGGTATAAGTAGTTACAGTCATTCTGATTCTTTCCCAGCTCATAATGCTAGGCAGTGACAGTGAGCCTTAGTGACCAGTCAGCTACAAGGCCACAAGACTAAACAACCAACTCCTATGTGTGCTTAAGTACTACTTAGCTTATGATATGTCCAACTTGCAATGAGTCTGTTGATAAAATAACCTCATTGAGGTTCAAGGTGCATGTGTGTGGACACACATGAATCTTAATGCATTTGCCTCAGACATGTACTTTATGTGGATGCAGTGTGCGCATGTATGTAGGAGGCTGTAACTTCAAAGGGTAAAATTTTCTTATACCAATGGAATGAAAAAAAAAACTAAACGCACAAAACATTGGCAACTCTTTCTACTGCATGAAAGGATCTTAGGTCATTCTTAGTATCTTCCTCTGTACACATTGTCCACGCTTTCTGATTTTTCCACAGTGTGGCTGTATTGACATCTTGAGCATTAGGACACGTATTTTTGTGTGCATGGAAAAAGAGGAAGGAATCTATAAACTATAATGGGACTGAGCCCCTGATCTGCTTGTGTATCCTGATCATTCTTCATGGACTTAGAGATTTCCCCATTTTATTGCAAACTCTTCACAGTATCATTAGTGATGCCTGCATAACAGCATACAAATGAATGAATCATAATTGATTTAATCCTCTGTTGTTATGTAATTAGGAAATAATTGAGTTATTTCCATTTCCCATATTATTATCAGCAACCGTGCTGGGCGGTTTCGTGCATAAGCCTCAGCTTCCTCTCTAGGCACTTTCATAGCCTGTTCTAGGTATCTTAGCATCTAAAGACCTTGCTTGCCCACTTCTCACACCCTTTGGAACACCTCACAAGCCTGAGCTAGGTATTATCCAAACCTTTTGTTTACCATTGCTATATTTCCCAATCCGCTATGCTCTAATTCTGAAGCTGGAACCCTGTCTTCAGTTTCAGCAAACATCTATAAGGCTTCAACTCAAACAGTGCTGTCACCGCACTGCACATTTCTCTTAAAACAGAGCCTCGTAAAAACACTTCCAGCAGCTGTGCATGTTCATCACTAGAGCAATAAATGATGCTGCCGCTGCGATTCATCAAATGTTCAGAGTAATCGTGTCATTGGGTGCTCCCAAATTCCTACTGATGCACCAGAAATAAAACCCTCTCTCTCTCTCTCTCTCTCTCTCTCTCTCTCTCTCTCTCTCTCACACACACACACACACACACACACACACACACACAGTGGCTTCAAATCAACTGGGCATGGACCTTTATTTTTAAGATCAACAATATCAAACTAGTCAAAATCCCAGCACAGATGGAGAATGGGTTCATCACACCCCACCTACAGCTGAGGAGCTTGGCAATTAAAGGCTGCTAGAGTAGGGAAAGTCATTTTTTTCATGGACTGCCCCATGTTAGGAACTCACTGTGTTCCAGTGGATAGCCCTCCACTCCTGAACATAAAGACCACATTGACAGAACCCAGTAGGCCATGAGAAAATGTGCAGGGGATGTAGGGGAGGGAGGGAGGGAGAGGGGAGTTGGAGGCAGAATGAGGGTCAGCATGGCCAGAGCACTTTGTGTCCAGTAAGAAATTCTCAAAGAGTATGGATAAGGATAAGTAAAACCTTGGTTTTTTTATTAAGTTATTTTATTTTATCTGTGTTGGTGATTTGCTTGCATGTATTTATGTACGCCACATATATATAGTAACTATGGAGGCCAGAAATGGGTGTTGGATCCACTAGTGCTTTAGTTTCAGATGGCTTGAGCCATCATGTGGGTGCTGGGAGCTGAACAACTGGTTTTCTTTATCAATAACAAATCAGAGGCTGGAAAAATGGCTCAGCAGCTAGGAGTTCACACTGCTCTTCTAGAGGACAGTTTTGTTCCCAGCTCCCATACACGGCAGCTCACAACTGCCTGGAACTTCAGCTCCAGAGGATCTGGTGTCCCCTTCTGCCCTCTGAGAGTAACTACAGTCATGGACACTTATACACAGAATTTATAATTAATAAGGTAAGTCTAAAAAAAATCTATAATTCTCTATGTGTTACAGTATCCCACTTTTGTTTATCATGATGTAGAAGATATGGACAGAGGACAGGGGGAATCTAGAGTTCAAGACTATCCTAAGCTAACTATATAAAACTTTGTCTCAAACACACAGACACACACACAATTCTGATGGTCGTGATTTTTAGTTCTTCAGCAAACACGTTAAGCATCACATAAGTCACAGTAAGAGGCTCCAGCCATCCATACACAACTCACTAAGCCTATGTAGTAGAATCCCAGGATTCTTCTCTGTGGATAGAAACATATAGAGAAATTCCACGGACAGTATACATGGAGGCTTAATGAAAACAAAGAGCTTTATGTAGAGATCAGAAGACAGATATGGACATAAGACTTTAGCAATATTATCTTAAATATGTTTTTCAATATTTCTGAGCCTTGGGTCTCTTGATTGTAAGATGATGTGTAAAAAAAATAAATGTACCATATGTCATTAGTATGTGTTCTTAAAACGCCTGTTCTGTATCCTGCATGCAAGACACAGTGTGAACTTTACATGTAGGACACCTTTCTTTGTACATACCATTAGACAATTACACAGCCCTTTTGAGCTTCCATTTTCCATCTACAAAATGAGGAATTTTTCACTACCTCAGTGGTTTTCAGTCCTAGCTCCAAAATAAAATCACCAGGAGCATTTTAAAATATCCAGATGTCCAGGCTTTGTGCCCAGAGATACTGGTTTAATTGGTCTGAGTCTCTGCTCTTGGCGTTGCCACCTTTTAAGTTTTCTCAGTTGATTCTAATACAAAGACTTCATTGAGAAGTACTGTATCCAATGGGGAGCACCTTGCAAAACAGCAGCCTGGGCCCTTATTAAGAAAAAGTAATTTGAATAGGCATTCAAACTACCTGTTTTCCTGCAGGAGTGTCCTGAGATAGTATTTGAAAGGGAACAATTAATCCTTCATCAGAAAATTGTGAAAATGTTCAATTCAAATATAACAAATGCAGCCTCTGTTTTAAGGAGAAACTCACTAAAATAAGTTTTTATCACTCTGACATTGTTCAACAAACTCTTGTACGACTCTGCCATGTTTTTGATAGGACTCTTATCCCCAAGTTAAAAAAAAATAATCTAGGGGGAAAAATATTAATTTTATTTTGTGAAAATACTTGATGGAGTTAATGAGTGTGTGTTTTTAATAGCTCCCCTGGGAAATGCTATACAGTAAATATAATTGAAAGTAGGAGATGGAGGTGATTATTCATCAAGCATAGATTTTAAGAATCCAATTATGAAAAGAATGATGCAGTGTGGAACACGGAATGACTGCTAACAAAGCAGCACATTTGCTGAAGTGTTTTAGAGAGCTCTTGAGTCTGCAAGATTGATAAAAATTACCACACTGATATCTTGCTCAGCCTTTGTTATTTGCTATGTCTGATCCTTATAAAGAGAATAGAATACATCCTCATTTCAGAATTCTTGTAGAAAGAAAAATAGCTCATATTCTCTGAAAAGTCTGGGCTAGAAAATAATGAAGAGCAAGGCTGGAAGTCATAGACCCATAGTCCCAGAGACTTGAGGGACTGAGACAGAAGGATTGCAAATTAAAGGTATTCCTGGGTGAGTTCAAAGCAAGCCATGGAAGCTTAATAACACCATCTCTCAAAATTAAAAACAGTGAAAAGAAAGCTGGAGGTGGAGATGCATGGCAAAGAGGTTGTTTAGCATGTGAGTCCTCAGGCTCAGTCCTCAGCCAACACTTACCAAAAAGCTATTTCAGATAGATAGATAGATAGATAGATAGATAGATAGATAGATAGATAGATGAAAACACTGGTTTTTTCAGGACACTGAGCATCAGGCAGAAGAAGAGGATAAGACCCATAAGACAAAACACAAGTGAGAAAAGTCCTGGGATTTCCCAAACATTAGTCTTAAAAGATGTCCACAAACAAGGAGGAACATGTGTTCTAGGATGAAGCCTGTGGGACTCCAGAGCTGAATTATAAAGTTCCAGGCAGATCAAGGTAGCTGAGGTTACAGGTCAGGGAACTGGGAGAAGATTTACAGAGGCCTTTCTTGAAAATTCAACAAAGTGCTGTGTAACACATAGGCTTGAAAAACATCTCAAAGTCAAGGCTGAACACTTCTATAAGCCAACCTAAATCATCATCATTTGCCTATCATTTGAAGTACACAGGTTGGCACACTAATGGGGAGTGATTATCCCTAACATTATTCTTGACTCATATAACCAATCTTAAAATCATGAATCAAGAAACAAAAACTATTTCCAAAATCAACTGCATGCCAGAACACCTCACAAATCTGTGTTGGAACAAAAAAATAGTCAAGAGACAAGAATAGCCAGCATCCTATCAAACAAGCAGCAAAGCAATAGCAAAAGAGAACACAGCCCAGTATGTGGTGGAAAAAGCAATCAATAAAAAAACCTGACTCATATTAGACACAACAGTTTAAAATTAGAAGACAAAGCCATTATTACAACTGTATTTCAAGTCAACCCTGGTGTCAAAGTCATGTAAACTCAGCTATTTTAGAGCCTGAGGCAGGAGGATTACAAGTTTAAGGCCCCAGTTACAGACTGAGTAAAAGAACAGACCATGCAACTTAGTGAGACCCTGAGTTAAAATAAAAATGTTAAAGGATCCTAGAAAGCTCTCTCAGTAGTAGAGTGCTTGACTAACACATACAATGCCATGGGTTTAATCCCAGCACCTCAGAAGAAAAGCACAGAACTATATTTCACATATTCAAAGTCAGGTAGAAACAAAGAAGATACTTCAAAAGATCTAAAACTAAACCAGCAATATCTGAAATTAAGTGCACACAGGACAGAACTCACCAAAAAATAACAGTCCAGAGTTTCAAAACGCAAGTGTCTGCACTACAAATCAACCTCAGGCAGGCTCATATATTTAAAACTGAAGGGCCCAACGGATAGAAAGTTGATAGAAACATCTTTAGAGAAAATTAATGGTCCAGATGTTTGAAAATCTGACAGAAACAATAGGCTCAGATCCAACAAGTTCAACAAACTAAGTTAGGGAGGAAGAAAGGAAGAGAAGGAGGGAGGGAAGAAGGGAGGGAAGAAGGTGGTGGGGAGGAATAAGGAAGGGGTGGAG
>NW_021604753.1:5774473-5833492 GCF_004785775.1 Grammomys surdaster | reverse complement strand
GGAGTGGAGGGAGGGAGGAGTGGAGGGAGGGAGGAGTGGAGGGAGGGAGGAGTGGAGGGAGGGAGGAGTGGAGGGAGGGAGGAGTGGAGGGAGGGTGGGAGAAAAAGGAGAAAAGAAAGATGGGAACTGGAGGGAGGGAAGATATAACATAACATAATCAAATTTATCAGAACCTTGATAAAGGCAAACTTAATTAAAATAAACAAACAACTAGGTTGGAGAGATGGCTCAGTGGGTGAGGGCAATTGCTGACAAACCTGATTGCCAAGCTCAGTCCCCAAGACCCACATAGTAAAAGGAGAGAGCTGACTCACTGCATGTCCTCTGACCTCTACTTGGCCACTGTACACACGTGCAGACAATGTAAATAAATGAGGAAACGAATAAAGAAATAAAGTGATAGAATAAAACAGCTTGTGAAATGAAGAATAAAAAGAACGGTGACAGATCTCCCTCCAGACAGAAACAATGCAGCCAGAGATACAGTGACCAACACACATCTTTAAAAGAGGAAGAAAAAAAAACGAGCTAAGAAATCTATAGCCAGAAAATAAATCAAAAAGAGTAGTCATTTTAATTAAAGCAAAATAAAAATCATTTAAATATACAGAACCTGAAAAAAACTGTCTCCAGAAAAGCTGCACTCCAAAAAAAAAAAAACATTTAAAGAGGCGCTTGAGAGATGGCTCAGTGGTTAAGAGCACTTATTGCTCTTAAAGGAACCCTGGCCCAATTCCCAGTACCCACATGGGTGGCTCACAATTTCCTGTGACTACAGTTCCAGGGGATCTAATGCCTGCTTCTGACCTCAGTGGGCAAGAGAGACACACACATGCAAAATACCAATTCATGTAAATAAAAACAAATATCAAGGCCACAACATCGGTCCCAACATTGGGAGTAATTGGGACCACCGGGATCCAGGGACTCAGGAACCCCCACCCAGTCAGTGGCACGGGTTCCTTTCTGTATAAGCCAGTGCCCTGAGCAGAGCTTGAGTGCTAGCTCCACATCCGGTCCCACAACACCCAGAGGAACCTCGACTCTCAGGCTCTCTAACATACCCAGTATCACAGGATCTCAGGAGCCTGGTCACACCAGGATTTCAGGATCCCAGAGGCGGCGTGACTCCCAGGAGCTCTGACACACCCAGGATCTCAGGATCACAGGATCCAAGAATCATAGGATCACAGAAACAGCTAGACTCTGAGAAGTTCTGACACAATCAGGATCACGGGGGGTGGGGGGGGACAGGCTCCAGACAGAGACAGCAAGGGCAGGTAGCACTAGAGATAACCAGATGACGAGAGGCAAGCATAAGAACATAAGCAACAGAAACCAAAGTTACTTGGCATCATCAGAACCCAGTCCTCCCACCATAGCAAGTCCTGGATACACTATTACACTGGAAAAGCAAGATTCAGATCAAAAATTACTTCTTAAGATGATGATAGAGGACTTTAAGGACATAAATAACTCCCTTAAAATAGTATAGGAGAATACAGGTAAACAGGTAGTAGCCCTTAAAGAGGAAACACAAAAACTCCTTAAAGAGTTACAGGAAAACAACCAAACAGGAAAAGGAATTGAACAAGACCATCCAGGATCTAAAAATGGAAATAAAAACAATAAAGAAATCACAGAGGGAGACAACCCTGGAGATAGAAAACCTAGGAAAGAGATCAGGAGTCAAAGATGCATGTATCAACAACAGAATACAAGAGAAAGAAGAGAGAATCTCAGGTGCAGAAGATACCATAAAAAACATTGACACAACAGTCAAAGAAAATACAGCTAAAAGCTCCTAACCCAAAACATCCAGGAAATCCAGGACACAATGAGAAGACCAAACCTAAGGATAATAGGTATAGAGGAGAGCAAAGATTCCCAACTTTAAGAGTCAGTAAATATCTTCAACAAAATTATAGAAGAAAACTTTCCTAACCTAAAGAAAGAGTTGCCCATGAACATACAAGAAGCCTACAGAACTCCAAATGACTGGACCAGAAAAGAAATTCCTCCTGTCACATAATAATCAAAATGCTAAATGCACAAAACAAATGAAGAATATTAAAAGCAGTAAGGGGAAAACGTCAAGTAACATACAAAAGCTGACCTATCAGAATAACACCAGACTTCTCACCAGAGACTCTAAAAGCCAGAAGATCATGGGCAGAGGTCATACAGACCCTAAGAGAACAAAAATGCTAGCCTAGGCTACTATACCCAGAAAAACTCTCAATTGCCATGATGGAGAAACCAAGATATTCCATGACAAAACAAAATTTACACAATATGTTTCCGCAAATCCAGCCCTACAAAGACTAATAAAGGGAAAACTCCAACACAAGGATGGAAACAACACCCTAGAAAAAGCAAGAAAGAAATCTTCTTCCAACAAACCCAAAAGAAGATAGTCACAAAAACAGAATTTCACCTCTAACAACAAAAATAACAGGAAGCAACAATCACTTTTCCTTAATATCTCTTAACTTCAATGGACTCAATTCCCCAATAAAAAGACATAGACTAACAAATTGGATACGTAAACACAACCCCACATTTTGCTGCATACAGGAAATGTACCTCAGTGACAAAAATAGACACTACCTCAGAGTAAAAGGCTAGAAAAAAATTCCAAGCAAATGGTCCTAAGAAACAAGCTGGAGTAGCCATTCTAATATTGAATAAAACTGACTTTCAACCAAAAGTTATCAAAAAAGATAAGGAAGGACTTTTCATACTTGTCAAAGACAAAATCTACCAAAATGAACTTTCAATTCTGAACATCTTTACTCTAAATGCACCCACATTCATAAAGGAAACTACTGAAGCTCAAAGCACACATTGCACTACACACAATAATAGTGGGAGACTTCAACATCCCACTCTCAGCAATGGACAAATCATGGAAACAGAAACTAAACAGAGATACAGTGAAACTAACAGAAGTTATGACCAAATGGATTTAACAGATATTTATAGAACATTTCATCCTAAAACAAAAGAATATATATACCTTCTTCTCAGCACCTCATGGTACCTTCTCCAAAATTGACTGTATAATTGGTCACAAAACAGGCCTCAACAGATACAAGAAGATTGAAATAATCCCATGCATCCTATCAGATCACCACAGACTAAGGCTGGTCTTCAATAACAACAAAAATAACAGAAAGCCCACATACACATAGAAGCTGAACAATGTTCTACTCTATGATAACTTTGCCAAGGAAGAAATAAAGAAAGAAATTAAAGACTTTTTAGAATTTAATGAAAAGGAAGGCACATCATACCAAAACTTATGAGACAGAATGAAAGCAGTACTAAGGGGAAAACTCATAGCTCTAAGTGCCTACAAAAAGAAACAGGAGAGAGCATACACTAGCAACTTGAAAGCACACCTGAAAGCTCTAGAATAAAAAGAAGCAAATAAACCCAAGAGAAGAAGACAGAAAGAAATAATTAAACTCAGGGCTAAAATCAACCAAGTAGAAACAAAAAGAACTATACAAAGAATCAACAAAACCAGGAGCTGGTTCTTTAAGAAAATCAACAAGATAGATAAACCCTTAGCCAGACTAGCCAGTGACAGTATCCAAATTAATAAAATCAGAATCAAAAAGGGAGACATAACAACAGAAACCGAGGAAATTCAAAAAGTCATCAAATCCTACTACAAAGGTCTATACTCAACCAAATTGAAAAATCTGGATGAAATGGACAATTTTCTAGACAGATACCAAGTGCCAAAGTTAAATCAGGATCAGATACACCATCTAAATAGTCTCATAAACCCTAAAGAAATAGAAGCAGTCATTAAATTCTCCCCACCAAAAAAAAACCCCAGGACCAGATGGGTTTAGTGCAGATTTCTATCAGACCTTCAAAGAAGACTTAATACCAATTCTCTTCAAACTATTCCACAAAATAGAAACAGAAGGAACACTGCCCAATTCATTCTATGAAACCACAATTACATGTATACCTAAACCACACAAAGACCAAACAAACAAAGAGAACTTCAGACCAATTTCCCTTATGAACATAACTGCAAAAATACCCAATAAAATTCTCACAAACTGAATCCAAGAACACATCAAAACAATCATTCACCATGATCAAGTAGGCTTCATCCCAGGGATGCAGGAATGGTTCAATATATGGAAATCCATCAACATAATCCACTATATAAACAAACTCAAAGAAAAAAACCCACATGATCATTTCATTAGATGCTGAAAAAGTATTTGACAAAATTTAACATCCCTTAATGTAGAAAGTCTTGGAAAGAACAGGAATTCAAGGTCCATACCTAAACATAGTAAAAGCAATATATAGCAACCCAGTAGCCAACATCCAACTAAATAGGGAGGAACTTGAAGCAATCCCACTAAGATCAGGGACTAGACAAGGCTGCCCACTCTCTCCCTACATATTCAATGTAGTACTCTAAGTCCTAGCCAGACCAATTAGACAACAAAAGAAGGTCAAAGGGACACAAATTTGAAAGGAAGAGGTCAAAATATCACTATTTGCAGATGATATAATTGTATACTTAAGTGAACCCAAAAATTCCACCAGAGAACTCCTAAACCTGATAAAATAAAATAAACAAAAAACCTCAGCAACGTGGCTGGATATAAAATTAACTCAAACAAATCAGAAGCCTTCCTCTACTCAAAGGATAAACAGGATGAGAAATAAATTAGGGAAATGACACTTTTCATGGTAGTCACAAATAATATAAAATACCTTGGTGTGACTCTAACCAAGCAAGTGAAAGATCTGTATGACAAGAACTTCAAGTCTCTGAAGAAAGAAATCAGAGAAGATCTCAGAAGATGGAAAGGTCTCCCATGCTCATGGATTGGCAGGATTAATATAGTAAAAATGGCCATCTTGCCAAAAGCAATCTACAGATTCAATGCAATTCCCATCAAAATTCCAACTCAATTCTTCATAGACTTAGAAAGAGTAATTCTCAAATTCATTTGGAATAACAAAAAATCCAGGATAGCGGAAACTATTCTCAACAATAAAAGGACTTCTGGGGGAATCACCATCCCTGACCTCAAGCTGTATTACAGAGCAATGGTGATAAAAACTGCATGGAATTGGTACAGTGACAGGCAGGAAGATGAACGAAATAGAATTGAAGACCCAGGAATGAACTCACACACCTATGGTCACTTGATCTTTGACAAAAGAGCTAAAACCATCCAGTGGGAAAAGGACAGCATTTTCAACAAATGGTGCTGGTTCAACTGGAGGTCAGCATGTAGAAGAATGCAAATCAATCCATTCTTATCCCCTTGTACAAAGCTCAAGTCCAAGTGGATAAAGGCCCTCCACATAAAACCAGATACACTGAAACTAATAGAAAAGAAGACGGGGAAGATCATCGACTACCTAGGCACAGGGGAAAAGTTCCTGAACAGAACACCAATGGCTTATACTCTAAGATCAAGAATTAACAAATGGGACCTCATAAAATTGCAAAGCTTCTTTAAGGCAAAGGACACTGTCAATAAGACAAAATGGCAACCAACAAATTGGGAAAAGATCTTCACCAATCCAACATCTGATAAAGGGCTTATATCCAATATATACAAAGAACTCAAGAAGTTAGACTCCAGAGAATCAAATAACCCTATTTTTAAAAAATGAGGTACAGAGCTAAACAAAGAACTCTCAACTGAGGAATAGCAAATGGCCAAGAAGTACATGAAGAAATGTTCAGCATCCTTAGTTATCAGGGAAATGCAAATCAAAACAACCCTGAGATTCCACCTCACACCAGTCAGAATGGCTAAGATCAAAAACTCAGATGACAGCAGATGCTGGCGAGAATGTGGAGAAAAAGGAAGACTCTGTCATTGTTGGAGGGATTGCAAGCTGGTACAACCACTCTGGAAATTAGTCTGGCAGTTACTCAGAAAATTGGACATAGTATTACCTGAGGACCCAGCTATACCACTCCTGGGCATATACTCAGAGATTCTCCAACATCTATAACAGAGACACATGCTCCACTATGTTCATAGCAGCCTTATTTATAATAGCCAGAAGCTGGGAAGAACCCAGGTACCCTTCAACAGAGTAATGGATACAGTAAATATGGTATATTTACACAATGGAGTGTTACTCAGCTATTAAAAACAATGAATTCATGAAATTCTTAGGCAAATGGATGGAACTAGAAAATATCATCCTGAGTGAGGTAACCCAATCACAAAAGAACACACATGGTATGCACTCACTGATAAGTGGATATTAGCCCAAATGCTTGAAATACCCAAGATACTATTCACAAACCACATGAAGCTCAAGAAGAAGGAAGACCAAAGTGTGGATGCTTCGGTCCTTCTTAGAAAGGGGAACAAAACAGTCACAAGAGCAAATACAGAGACAAAGTATGGAGCAGATACTGAAGGAAAGGCCATCCAGAGACTGCCCCACCTTGGGATCCATTCCATATACAATCAGCAAATGCAGACACTCTTATGGATGCCAAGAAGTGCATGCAGATAGGAGCCTGATATAGCCATCTCCTGAGAGGTTCTGCCAGAGCCTGACAAATACAGAGGCAGATGCTTGCAGCCAACCATTGGACTGAGCATGGGATCCCCAATAGGGTCCTCAGTGAAGAAGTTAGAGAAAGGACTGAAGAAGCTGAAAGGGTTTGCAACCCCATAGGAAGAACAATAATATCAGCCAACCAGACCTCCCAGAGCTCCCAGGCACTAAACCACCAACCAAGAATTACACATGGAGGGACCCATGGCTTCAACTGATATGTAGCAGAGGATGGCCTTGTCGGGCATCAATGGGAGGAGAGGATCTTGGTCCTGTGAAGGCTCGATGTCCCAGTGTAGGGGAATTCAAGGGAAGGGAGGCAGGAGTGAGCGGGTGGGTATGGGAACACCCTCATAGAAGCAGGGGGAGGGGGAGGGGATAGAAGGGTTGAGGGGGGGACCAGGAAAGGGCATAGTATTTGAAATGTAAATAAAGAAAATATCCAATAAAAAAGAAAGAAAATAAATAAATATCAAGAAGCAAAAAGGAAATTCCTCCAAACAGGAAACTAATACCAGATAGAAAGGCAGCTCTATCTAAGGACTGGTGAGCTCTAGACATAAATGTAACACATCCCTTTCTCTCACTTCTCAGTTTAAGGAGTTGAGCCAAGGCCTTGTATGTGCTCAGCAAGTATGCCACTACTAAGCTCAATCTTCAGCCCAGATTATCTCCTTTTATTTAAATTGTTTGTGCATGTCATTCAGTGCCAATGCATGTGTAGATACAGATATGCATGTCCGTGTGTGTGTGTGTGTGTGTGTGTGTGTGTGCGCGCGCGCATGCGCGCGAGCGTGTAAGTGCAGGTATGCATGGCCCTGTGTGTGTGTGTGAAGACACAGGTGTGCATGCTCCTGTGTGTGTGTGAAGGCCAGAAATCAACCTCAGTTGTTCTTCTTGGGTGCTTCCCCTTGTTTACAAAGCTGGAGTTTCCCACTGTCCTGTACCTCATCCAAAAAGCTAAGCTTATTAGCCAGAGAACCAGAAATTTATATCTCTGCCTCCTCAGAGCTGAGATTATTGTGGCATACCACAATGTCTCACATCTTGGGGGTTGTTGTTGTTGTTGTTGTTGTGGATTTTGTTTTTTTATTTTTATTTAACACATTTTGGTCATATTCTTTCCCCTCCCCCACCTCTTCCCAGATCCTCCCTGCCTCCCCACCCACCCAACTTCATGTTGCTCTCTCACTCTTGTGTTCTCCCTTGCTGTCTCCCTCACTCTTTCTCTCTCTCTCTCAAAATAAAAAAAAAGAAAAACAATCTTAAAAATCAAGATAGACAAACTAAAAAAATAGAAAATCAATAAGATTTGTAGAATGCCAAATCAAAAATTACACACACACACAAAATGAAATTCATTTTGTGTTGTCCAACTATTCCTGGACTTCGGGCCTGCTCTGAACATACTAATATCCAGTGACACTCCGCTGGGAAAAAAATGATTTTTCCTTTCCTAACAGGTATCATTTGTGAATAGCGTCTTGGCTAGGGGTGGGACTTCAGGGTAGCATTTTCCAAACGTAACATGACTGGCACACAACAGAACTCGCTGCAACTAAGCATACAGTAGACAAGGCTCATTCTTTGTTTCTGTCCTAGGTGCTGTCCTCCATGCTTGCAAGGCAAATGCTTCTTTACTGGCAAAATTCAGTGGTTAAGATCAATTGCTACTCTTGCAGAAGGCTTGATTTTGGTTCCCAGCACTCATACTGGGAAACACACCTGTAACTCCAGCCTCTGATGCCCTCTTCTGGCCTCCAAGGGCACCCACACGCACATGATATACCCCTCACAGACACATAAGTAAAAGTAAATGTTTTTCAAAATTCAAGATAATTACTTTTTAACAAAACAAAAAGGGGTTGAGGCTTAGAATATATGGATAAGTAAATTATAATATCAACATGGCATGTATGTAATAAGGAGCTTATATCACTCATTAAGTGATATATAGTATTACAAGAAGACCAATTACAAAGAAGTAGATTCCTACTACATATCTTAATGCCAACTATTTAAAAAACTAAATGGGAAGTTATAGTTAACCATCCAATAAGGAAGATACAATTGAATCATAAAACATATTAAGTTATTCAAGATAAAGAGATAGAAACACACAGCTTTAGACACATTATCCAATGGAAAATGAATATGTAGGACAGATTGAGATTAAGTAATAAAATTAAAGACTCAAATCTAATTGTATTAATAGTAACACCAAATTTAAATGGGCTAAACACTGCCAACTAATAAATAGAAATTTTCAAAACATATTTAAAATAAACAACACACAGGAGCAATGCTCAATGGCTAAAAGAGCTTGCTACTCTCCCAGAGGACCAGAGTGCAGGTCCCAGCACCCATGTGAGGCTTACAACTACTTGTAACCTTAGCTCCAAATATCTGAACCCCTTCTAACATCCGCAAGTACCTACACATGCATACACAAACCCACACACAGACACATACACACACACACACACACACACACAGAGACATGAATGCATACACATACCCACACACAGACAAATCCACACATATACACACACAGAGACATGAATGCATACATAGACACACATGCACACACATGAATAAAAAACAAAGTATTTTAAAAGGCAAGGTCCATCTGTATTCTCCATGTAAGACATGACTCAGTACTTTTTAAAAACTAAGGCATCCAAAGTATAGTCTTTAGCCACAGGGAATTTAAATTATGAATCAATAAAGGAAATTTATCTAGAAAGATATCTGAAAACACTCAAATGTTTAGACTTTAACCTAGCCTGAAGATCAAACTAAAAATTAAGAAGAAAGCTGTGATTTATTTTTAATTATAAATTGTCTTTATTCTTAAAAATTTCATACATGTATCTAATGAAATATGATCAGATTCACTTTCCATTCCACTGCCAATTCCTACCATATGATCACCAGCATGGCCTCCTCCCCAAATTCATTTCCTCTTTTTTTTTTTTTAGATTTCTTTATTTATTCATGTATATGAGTACACTGTAGCTATCTTCAGACACACCAGAAGAGGGCACTGGATCCCATTACAGATGGTTGTGAGCCACCATGTGGTTGCTGGGAATTGAACTCAGGACCTCTGGAAGAGTAGTCAGTGCTCTTAACAACTGAGCTGAGGCCTTTCCTCTTTTTCTTTTTCTTTTTTTCTTTTTTTTTTTCTAACTCACTAAGAAAGAGTAATTGGTGCTCCCCACACTGTGTGGAGGAGGAGCCACCTACTGGAGAACAGAAAACTTACTACTGGGAGCCTCAAAAGAGAATGACTCCCCCCTGGAAAACCAATCTCCTCAGTAAGAGGTGGGACCAGAAAAGTGCCTGCCTCATCTCCACCAGAATTATGGTTGGCATGATCTTGTGCAGGTCTTGAGCAGGCAACCAAAGTTGCCTCATTATGAGTGGTACCCATGTCATGTTCAGAAGAGTGTTTCACAGCATCACTCTCATCCTCCAGCTCTTACATTTTCTCTGTCTCCTCTTTTGTGATGTTATGGGGACCATTCTGAAGTAATTTAGTGTGTGTGTGTGTGTGTGTGTGTGTGTGTGTGTGTGTCACTCAAGAAATAAATGGGGAAAATGCATGTTCGTCATGCATTTATTAGAAAGAAGGAAGGTCTTCAGTCAACATCCCTAGGAAAAACAAAACAGAAGAGAAAATAAAGTGAGCATAAAAAGAAAATAAATGTGTTATTTGGTTTTATTAGAGCTATGTCAAAACACTGGCTATTAACTACTTTGAGGGAGGAATTGTTCCTTTGGCTCATGGTCCAGATGTTTCAGTCAGTGGTTGCCTTGGTTCATCATCCAGACACTTCCTTCAGTGGTTGCCTTGTCCTGTGCACCTGGAGAGAACATGATGGTGGGAAGATCATGCTACAGAAGTTCCTCACCTGCTGGTAAACTGGAGGGAGGGAGAGAGACAGGAGCAAGATACCTGCAAGTGCAACCACTGTAGCTTCCTTCCCTAGCTAGGCTGTACCTCCTTCATTAAAGTTTCCTCCAGCTCTCAAAGTAGTGCTACCTGCTGGGGACTAAGCCTTCAATATAATGAATCCTTTGGGAAGAGAGGTAGCATTTTGTATGCAAACCACAATAATAAAGATCACAGTAAAAATCAATGAAATGAAGATCAGTAAAACCAAAAGCTGCTTCTTTGACAAAAAAAAAAAACTCAATCATATTGATAAACCTCTATTTAGATGTACAACGAAAATCACAACAGAAGGCATAAATTTCTAAGATTGGGAATGAGAAGGAGACTATTGACACAGATAGTAAAAGAATAATAAAGAAATATTATGAACACCGTATTGAACTTTATGCCAATAAGTCCAACAACCCAAATAAAAATAAATACACAATTACAAAAATTGATTGCATTTCCATACAAGCAAACAATTGGAGTTGAAGTTTTAAAATAAATAGTGTCTACAATAGCATCAAAAACATAAAATGTAGGAATAAATCTGACAGATGACATACAATAGGACTTCTCTGACATGTACAAGACATTGCTGAGAGAAATGAAACAAAATCTAAACAGATGGTGAGGGGAAAAGAAGTCTTGTTCATGGATTGAAGTGAGTTAAAAGGTCGATTCTCCCTCAGCTGGACTATAGATCCAACAGAAGCCCAATCAGAATCACAGAAGTCATACACACAGAAACTGAAAGGCTGGCACTAAATCCAGAGTGAAATGCAAATACTTTCATGGCTTCAGAAGAAGCCTCAGAGAGCAACTTCCCAAAGGAGAGCCTTCACAGTTCTCAGTAAGAATCTTGTAGGTTGCACTTGCTCAAACTATGAATGGATATGACTACTTTTCCCAAACCTAGCTTTAAAATAAAATAAAGAGATAGGGAGGTAATTCCATTTGTAAATTCTTGCTTCATAAGCATGAAGACCTGAGCACTCAACCCCAAAACCTCACATTTGCAGCTGAGAGTGGTGGTGCACACTTGTAATCCCAATGTTGATGAAGCAGCGACTGGAAGATTCCTATGCTCATGGTCAAGCCAGCTTAGCCAACAGGCAAGTTCAATCTAATGAGACAAGGTCTTAAAAGATCAAGGTGGACAATACCTGAGGAAAAGTAAGAGAAGGTGACCACTGGCCTTCCTACTCACATGTTCACATATAAACCCACACACCCAAATGTTCTTGCACATATGTATGTGCATGCACACACTCAAAATAAAAGAGTAACCAAAATTTCATCTCAATGACGACAGTAAGTTTTTCTGAACCTCAGTTTGCCAATCTGCATATTAGCAATAGCAATATCTGCACTCAATTTTACAGTATGTGGATGTGCTTATTGTCAGACAGTAACTCATTCTTTCACCAAGCAAAGATTTAAGCTCATACCTGATACAGCCAACCTGGTTAAAAGCCCGTGTCTGGGTAGTTCACAGATGCTAGGAGGGAACCTATTGTCAAACTGCTTTCAAATATTTAGGTTTATACTCAGACATTGAGAAGATTCTTTTTGCAATGAGCAGCAGTTAATAAAGAGAACCATACTTGATAAAATGCTGAAAATAAATCAGTAAGGAATCCTAGTCCTCCACTGAATATTATCTGCTTCCGTCTTAGTTAGGGTTCCTATTGCTGTGGTAGCCATCATTAGCAATTTCTAGAGAAAATTTGTTTATGTGGCTTTTACTTCCACATCACAGCCCATCATTGAAGAAAGTCGGGGCAGAAACTCAAGGCAGGAACCTGGATGTAAGAATTGATACAGAGGTCACAGAGGAGTGCTTCTTTCTGGCTTGCTCCCAAAGGCTTGCTCAGTTTGCTTTCTTATACACCCTAGGACCACCTGAACGAAGGTGCCACCCACAATGGGCTGAGCCTCTTACATCAATTACTAAGAAAATGCATCACAGGCTTCGTCTCCTCAGGCCTATCTGGTAGGGGCATTTTCTCAATTAAGATGCTTTCTTACAAAATGGAACCAGCTTGTGTTAAGTTGACATAAAATGACCCAGTACATCCCCCAACCTCAGAGCTCAGAGTGGGCAGAGGGATGTGAAGATCTAGGAAACTGGGGCTAGAGGGTGCTATGCAACAGTCCTCTGGAAATGCCATGGCTGTCACTCAGCAACTCTCAACAGTTGTGGTTTTCTGCACAAGATCAAACCAAATAACACTCCAGCATTGATGGGAGAGGGAGCACATGAGGCCCCACTAATGCCTGTTGAGGAAGGGGAGCATTTTTTTCAGTGATGTAGCCACTGCTACGTCGCCCACGGTCCACTAAATACCCTCATATCTGTTACATACAAGCAGTCCTGATTAGCCATGGGTTACAAAAATTAAAACTACATGAAGGTAGGAGGAAGGTATGTTGGTAAGAAGAAGGATTCCATGGTGAGTAAGCAGGGTAAGAGAGAGGAACACAGTAAATGTGATCTAACTACATTATGTATCTGTATGGAATTATCAAATAAATTTAATTTATTCATTCTTATGAATAAATTAAAAGATATTTATAAGAAATCTGTAGCTCACCTGCTGTGTGCTGGCAATTTGTTAGAGGACACTCATTGACCCTCGATGAGGCAGAAGAAGACAGGATCCCTGTCTCTTGATGCCAAGGTTTCAGGGAGGAGAGAATGTAACAAGAGATTAATCAGAAAGAAAAGCAAAACACAAGAAACACTGATGAAGAGGTAGAGTGAAGTACAGCAGCAAAGTCAGTGCAGAGGTTCCTCAAAAGCCTAGAATAGACATGCCATCTGATGCAGCTCTGTCACTCATGGGCATTCCCTAAGGGGAGCTCAGTCAGCATACCACAGAGAGACTGGAACACCCATGGTTTCTGTAGCACTGTTCCCAACAGTCACGATAAGGAATCCATGGAGGCATCCTTGCATGGATTGATGGATGGATGGATGGATGGATGGATGGATGGATGAGTGGGTGGGTGGGTGGAGAGAGTATGGTACATGCATACATTGGAGTCTTATTCCGTCATAGAGAGGAATGAAGTGTATCACTTGCAGGAAAATGGACAGAGCTTGATATCACCATGTTAAGTGAGATTAGCCTCTTCTGCAAAAGCAAGTATCCAATGATTTTTCTCCCTTGTGTATCTAGGGGGAGAAAAGCATAAAGCCAAAGCAAAGAGGAAAGGCAAGAAAGGGAGGGGAAATAAGAAAGAGTAGCAGAGGAGTTGAATGTGATGAATGTACATTACATAAATGTATGGGAATGTCATCCTGGAAACCCTTGCTTTATGCAAGTAATAAATACTAATAAATATAGGTCCAGAAAGATGTCTCAGTGGCCAAAATGCTTAATGCCAAGTGTAATGACCTAAATTCAATCCTGAGACCCCACATAGCCAAAGGTGGAAGGAGAGAACCAACTCCCACAAGTTGTCCCCTGACCTCTGTGTGTGTCACACACACTACATGAATACATGCACGAAATAAATAAAATATAATAAATGAAGATAGGTAGAAAGGAAGATACAGCTTGGCAGTCCCATGTCTAAAAGTGCCTATGGACACCGTTAAAACCATCATGTGCTTCTAATACATGACATGTAATTCTGCTCCTATCAACCTGTCCTAAAGGAGTCAGCTGAATGTGACCAAAATGCATGTGCAAAGTCCCTTGTACAGCAAAGCACATTACAGCTAGAACTGTCACCCTTCGGGGAATGTTGAATTGCTTGTGACAGATCTGTTCAAAGGAATGTTGTGCAGTCGTTAACATATTTTGTTATAAAAATCAATGCTTTTAAAACTATCTCTTAAAGCTTTTACACACAGGAAGGAAGACCTAGATGCAGAATTGAGCAAAGCACAAAAGGATTGCAGGTTTAACATGGTCTCCATTATAGAAAATAAGAAGTCATTAATAATACCACTATTAATAACAATAATGTAAGAAAACGGGCCAAAGACTTTCTAAGTGGCTGCTTCCGGGTAAAGGAATTAAGAATGATTTTTGCTCCTGCTTCCTCACTGCTGTACTTTCATATCTTTAGAAACTCACCATAGATCACTTTTATAGTCAGGGGAAAAGTGAGCATAAAATTATCTGTGGGACAAAGACGAGGAGAAAATGCAGGGAAATATTAGCCGTGGTTATGATAGCGCTGAGATGGTTGGAGGTCTTTTTATTTTTTTTTCAGGATTTTATGTGTGGTAGTTTCTCACTTCTGTAGTGGTAAAATATATAAAATTAAAAATTAGTAACCCCAGAGTTATTTATAAGACTGAAAAGCTAAAAACAACATAAATATTCAAGTGAGGACTGGTTGAGTCAATGACTAACTGCAAAAAGGGACACTGTGCGGCCACTGCAAATAATGTCTGTGACGGGCCCGAATGGGAGAGAAGAGTGTTTATGTTAAGCCAAAATTTTGCAGTAAGGAAGTTTCCCAGTGTTCGACCAGATAATACTAATAGGGAAAATATTTAGGATAAAATATGCATGAGTATTACCAGCTGTTATCTGTAGTTTGTAATTCTCACTTCAATTGTTTTGCCTGTTTTTACCATCTTATGCATAATGAACACATGTAGCTTATTTTTAATGCTATTGTGGGGGGGGTGTTTGCACGTTGCATACATGCATGTTGCATGCATACAGATGTGTTTATAGTGTGGATGGTGTGTGATTTGTGTGTGTATGTATGTGTGTGTGTGTGTGTGTGTGTGTGTGTGTACAGATGCACTGTGTTCACAGGTATGCATGTGTGTGTGAGCATGTGTGCATGTGCCTGTGGTGATCAAAGAACAATCCCAGCTGTCTTTCCTTCCATACAGCCTACCTTTGTTCTGCTTTTCAGATAGGGTCTCTCCAGAGCCTGGAACTCACTGAATAAGCTAGGCTAGATGGCCAGCAAGACCCAGAGATTCCTTTATCTTTGCTCTCAGGTGCTGTAATTACAAATATGAGCCATCACAACTGGCTGTGTGTGTGTGTGGTATGTGCGGTGTGGTGTTAGGGTGTGTGTGTGTGTGGTGTTAAGTGTGGGGGGTATGTATGTGAGTGTGTGTGTTCATAGTATTGTGATGTGTGTGGTGTATGTGTGTGTGAGTGGTGTGTGTGTATGTCTGTGTGTGTGAGTGGTATGTGTGGTATGGAGTGTGTGTGTGTGCGTGTGTGTCTATTCTGAAAAACCAAACCCAGGTCTCTGTGCCAGCAAAGCAAGCACTTTATCAAGTGAACTATCTCCCTTCCCAGTTTTATGTTTTAACATTGCTAAATGAAAGAAATAAAAGTAGGAGTCAGGGTTTTTCTCATCATATCATTTAGCCTTGCAAAGTTCTAACCAAAATGCACAAGAGAATTTAAAAGAGCTTGTCAGCTTTGGGCACACGGTTCCAGGGGTTCCACACCCACTTCTTTAGAGCCACTGATCCTGGGCCCATGACAGGATCATGAGATAGACAGGAAACAGATAATCAGGAAGATACCCACAAGAACCTATCCCAAGAAAGACCATGTTTGGCCAGATCTGAGTCTTATCCTTATCTTTATGCTTAGAGATGTGGACCATCTCATCTAATAGGATGAGTTCCCTTTCTGGGTGCCAATGAGAAGAAAAGGAACAGGAGATTTGGTTCATAAGTTAAGAGCTCATTCTGATACTTCATAGAATCCAAGCTCAGTTGACAGTACCCGTGTCAGGAGCTCACAACCACCTGTCAACACCAGTTCCAGAGGACCTGATGCCCTCTTTTGATCTCCTTAGGAACCCTCTTTCTCTCTCTCTCTCTCTCTCACACACACACACACACACAACTAAAAATGTTTTTAAGGGAAAGACATAATAAAGTTGTATGTATATACAAAGGAAGTTGTTAGTAATAATAATCATCATCACAATCATAAATAAGGTACAGGTGATTTCCAAAATCTGTCCTCTTTTGTTTCTTGGACATAATATATAGAGTTCTTTCTCATCCCTGCTTCCCTTCTAGCTAGGATGGTGATTTGCATCTGTGTAATGAATGGAAGCAGATTTCTGAATGCTCTTCTGAGACCAGACATTTAAGAAGTGATAGGTCACTGCCTTCCCTCTATCTTGTCCCACCCCTGCATTTTGATAAATTTAATAAGTAGACAGACAATAAGTGAAAAAGAATCTGTGAGACAGTAGAGCCTTCAGTAGCTCCCACTGAAGATGTGCTATGTCAGTTGAATAACACAGAACTGTTGCCTACAAGAAACAAGCTGTGACTATCATATGTCTAAAGATATTTGTTACTTCTATCAACCCTAGCTAACTACGTTATCATGTTGATAGGTAATCCCACCAGAGACCACCATGTAGATATTCATAAAGCCAAAAAGAAAGTCTTTATTGCTGGCTGGTAACTACACAGGGAGTGTGTCCAAATCATGCAGCCCCAAACCCTACAGATTTTATGCACAACAACCACATCCTGGTCTTCACACTTCAGTTAGTAAAAAGTAGAAATACAGAAGCCAAAAGGCAAGATGGGTACATTTAGGAACTTTTTATTTGGGAACTTTCCTGGAACTATGAACTAGGTCTGTGTTCCCATTTTGGCAGGTGTTGGAGACCACACACTGGGTTTTAAAGTCAGAACTGTGGTGTCAGTTGTGCTATGGTCTAGAGCCTGTTACAGTTACATGGACTGAAGGAAAGGCACAAAGGGATAAAAGTATATGTGCTGTAAGTGATAGAACATACAAAGCATAATTCTAAAGCTATACACCTAGCCCAACTCACAGAAAGATCAGTGTGAAGCTTGGAATCCCAAAGTAAGTGCTCGTTAACTATTGGTCAAATGGTGAAAGCTATAATTCTAGGAACGTCAAACAAATATAAGACACAAGGAAACTTTATTCACTAGTGTCCAAGAAAATGCTGAAGACACTGTGAGACGGTTCTTGAACTGTGTTTTTGATCACCATGCTTAATGAAAGGAAAGTCTTCAAAAGACATCTTAGATGCCCATAGCAGGACTGAGAACAGGAGATTTATTTCAGGGGAAAAGAAGATTTGGTAAGGATATGCTTGCTTCATTGGGTGCTCGTCCATGTGGAAGACAGACCAACGAAAAATGGTCTTCTCTGCCTCTCTGCAGAGGAGCCTGGGGGCTTTGGTGCATATCCTAACAGTCAACATCCACAGCTTTTAAACAGTTGGCTTAACAACTGCCTTTAATTTCACTGAACATAAGTTATTGATCTTGATCTCTGTTGCCTGGAAGCCCAATCCTGATTGTTAATTGAGCTATTGATTTCTGGCTCACATTAACTGTTCCCAAAGGGGTGAATCCTAGGTAATGTGGGCAGGTGTGCTGCAGGCGGTGGAGGAGGTGAGGACTCTGCAGAAAAGTGATTTTAATTAGTAATAATAGCTTCATACTTAGCTGACTGGCTTGTAATATGCTCAGTGACACACCTATACATCAGGCAGCAAACCAGCAGTCGTCCCTTCTATAAGAAAATTAAATTGGGTCAATTATCTAACTGTTGGGTGATTTCAGATAGTTACTTAACTCAAAATGAACTTCTTGCTACATGCATCAAATCCATAGCTCACCCCACAAAGGAGGCTCCAGCTCAGAAATAAAAATCAGTCTGTCTGGCCCCTCCCCTATCCTTCCACCGAACATTTAATGCTTAAGTTTTTCCAACAAACAAATAAAATGAGCATTTCCAGGGGAATGGTTGCATAAAAGGATTTGCATCTCTGCTGTAAAATAATGATTATGTAGTCACTTGTTGATACCAATTACTGTGGCAGAGCAGATCCCATAGCAGATGCACTGTAAGCTAAAAAAACAAAGTCCCGTTCCAGGGAGGTATGCATGATAGGAGCACAGTTTTATAAAACAAGCAATTATCAACAACCCTACATTATCACATAGGCCAAAAGAAAGGCACGTTGGCTCCATCTAACATTGCAGTGGGGGTAGGGGGTAGAAGAACAATTTTCTTTTATGATATAGTACATTATATATAACATATTGTTCCATGCATATGTGTTATAAATACTAACTCATCATTAACTCAGTCCCCTTCCAACAATTTGATGTAGGTACTGTGGTGGCTTGAATGAGAGTAGCCCCCATAGGCTCATATGTTTGAGTTGTTTGAATGCTTGTCCCCAGTTAGTGGAACTGTTTGGGGAGGATTAGGAGGTATGTCCTTGTTGGAGGTGGTGTGTCACTGGGGGTGGGCTTTGAGGTTTAAGGAGTCCTCACCAGGCCCAGTTTCTCTCTCTCTCTCTCTCTCTCTCTCTCTCTCTCTCTCTCTCTCTCTCTCTCTCTCTCTCCCTCCCTCCCTCTCCCTCTCCCTCTCTCTCTCCCTCTCCCTCTCCCTCTCCCTCTCCCTCTGTCTGTCTGTCTGTCTGTCTGTCTGTCTGTCTTTGGCTGCTGCCTAAGGATCCAGATATAAAGCACTCGGCTTCAGCTCCAGCACCATGCCTGTCTGCTTCCTCACAATGATGATAATGAACTAGCCTTCAAAACTGCAAGCAAGCCCCCAGTTAAACGCTTTTTTTGTAAGAGTTGCCTTGGTCATGATGTCTTTTCCCCAGTAATTAAAAAAAATCAAAATAAAAAAAAACAACTAAAGACTAAAAACACTAAGACAAGTACCTTTATCATTCCTATTCTTTATTTTTACTGGGGAACAAAGAGTTTACTAATTATTTGAGTGAAGAGCTTAAAATTTGTCACTATTGCTTAGGTTCTTAAGCACTATGCTCTGCCAGCCATCTTTATGAAAAGAAAGTTACCAGTGAGTGGCAATGTTTAAGTTAGGATAGTAGGATCTAAGGGATTTTCATATATTGTTCAAATATTTTATGATAAGAATAAGGTGCTTATTTAGTTAGGATTACCCAGCCTCACTCAGTCAGACCATTGGCCTACTTGTCTTACTTAACAACCGTCTATTGAGTTCCTACTATGCACCTGAAAGTATGTTAACACATCTACATAATCTCATTTAATCTTCATGCTAGACATATAGTGTTCTATCACAATCCATATTGTGCAGATGTTGAAATGAAAGCTTAGAGAAGTTTCTTATACAAGTTCTTAGAGAAAGTAGTAGTTGAGTCCTTGGTTATACAGGGGATCTCATCTCTATTTTACAAAGTTCATTTTGAGATATAAAGTCACTTGCTGTCTACCACATACTGACAGAGCTGGGACTTGAACTAGAGCCTCTATGACTTCAAAGATCATGCCAGAAGTCAAACATGGACGTTGCTAAACCACAGTGCTAACTTTCCAGTTCAAAACTACTGCTAACTCAGGTTGTCATTGACTCACAGAGAACACCTATTGGGCATTCACAGGTTACCAAGGAGAAATCAACAAACAACTTCAAATGGCCTCTGCCCTTGAAAAATCTACACTCTGAGTACAGAAAAGAAGCAAGTAGTTCTGCCAATTATAAGAGAAGACTTCTCAAGGGAAGGGACAGCTTATCCAAGCTTTAAATGAAATACAAGTATTCACTACAGGATAATACATAGGGAGATGTGTTCAACATGCTCATGACTTGTACGAGAATACATAGATGGCAATGATCATGGTTTTAGTCAAAACAGTGATGACAGTGAGGACGATGGTGGTAGAGAGGATGAAGATGATGATGATGATGGTGATGATGATGATATAGTGGTGATAGCAATAATCATAATGATGATTATAATGATGCCTGTTGTAATGATAATGGTAACAGTGATCCTGCTATTTATGGTGTTAACAGTGATGATAATAAGAAAGCTGGTAGTAGTATTATGGCCCTTGTGGTGGTGAGAATGTTGTTATTGTTGTTATTTTAAAAGGGTTGTCTCATCCAGCATAGCAAACGTAACTTTACAAGAGTAATGAAAATTACAGATCTTGAGACAGTGTGATTACCTGATTATCTGGGTCAGTCCAACCTAAATGTTTGTGTCACTGAAAGTAGAGGAACTCTCTTCTGGCCTAGAGAGATGAAGGCAAGAAGGAGGAGGCAGTCATCCAGCAGAAGGGGCTGGTGGTGACGGTGGTGGTAATGGCGCTGGTTATAATAGTGGCAAGGATTATGTCAGTGAGTGTAAAGATGGTGGTTGTGGCGAAATCATCATGATGATAATGACAGGTTGCAGTGATGGTTTTGTGGTGATGATAGTAGTGGTCATAGCAGCTGTGGTGATCCTAGTGATGGTGGTATGGGCAATAGAGCTGATTACAGTAGCAATGGAACTGATCCCAATGGCAATGATGAAATAATGTGAATTATGACGTTGAGAGCTTTCTAACCAGCGAACATGGTGAGAACTTTACACAAATTTATTTAGCTCTACAAGGTAGATTTCATTAATATCTTCATTTGATAGATGAGAAAATGGAGGGTTAGAAAGATTGCGCACTGTTCCCAGTTTTCCATAGACAATAGGCCAAAGAATCCAGATTTGACTTCAAGAGAACTGCCTCCAACAGTGTTCTTTGCAGAGCTTGCAAAAAATACTCATGGCAGCCGGGCAGTGGTGGTGCACACCTTCAATCCCAGCACTTGGGAGACAGAGGCAAGAGGATTTCTGAGTTCAAGGCCAGCCTGGTCTACAGAGTGAGTTCCAGGACAGCAAGGGCTACACAGAGAAACCCTGTCTCAACAAACAATAAAACAAAAAACAAAAAAAATAAATAAATACTCATGGGGGAAGTATTGAGTGTAAGTGAGCTAGGAAGGGAGGGAGGCATGTTAAAGACAGGGCATCGAGGATTTCCTGACGATGGCCAGTCACAGATAAACAGGGACCTCAATAGTAAAACGTACACAGCATTCTGATCCCATTTAAAGGACTAAATTGAGTCCAGTGCTGTTATCCTCATTTTCAAAGCCCTCATTTTCTTTCTAGCTGTCAACTGCAGACCTCTAGAAGCCAACCTCTTTCTCTGTAGCCCACCCTCATCTTCAGAGTCAGTAACAGTAGACTGAGCCCCTTCTGCTGGATGACTGCCTCCTCCTTCTTCTTGCCTTCATCTCTCTAAGCCAGAAGAGAGTTCCTCTACTTTCAGTGACACAAACATTTAGGTTGGACCGACCCAGTTAATCAGGTAATCACACTGTCTCAAGATCTGTAATTTTCATTACTCTTGTAAAGTTACGTTTGCTATGCTGGATGAGACAACCCTTTTTAAAAGGATTTCCTTCTGAAAAATAATTTTGAGACTTTTTCCTAATCGGGAAGCTTCCACAAAACTCAAATGCCTCAGACAGACTGACAATCTATTTATGTTCTTCATGTAGATCTGTACTTTATGGACAAAGAGATTTTTATTGCATAGATACACACACACACACACACACACACACACACACACACACACATACACATATATATATATATATATATATATATATATATATATGTCATACTGTGACAACCAGCCACACCCAATCATAAAGGTATGTTTCAGGACTGGCCTTCTCAGCACAAATTGACTTGGGCAATGTCTGAGCATTGGTCATATCTGAGTGCATGCTTGGTTGTCATGGTGGAGAGATGCTATTGACATCCAGTAGGCACGGCATCCTGAGATGCTAGCAACATCTCACAATAAACAGAGTAGCAGTCTGGCCACCACAAACAAAATGTCAGTGATGCTGAGGTTGAGGTCCGCCTGCTTTTTCTCATTTTTGCATGTTAAACATGGCATATATACATGATAAACACAGAGACTAGGGGGGTATATGTGTCTGAGGCTTCTGGACAGATGCGTGTGATCACATCTAGGCCAGTATATCCAAAGGTACCCGGATGTAAAATGGCTTCTCCTTCCCACAATCCTTCTCTACATTACCTTCAAGGACTGGGTCTGCTACAAACAGCTCAGTCTGGTTTCTCGTATCTGAGCCCCCAACCGAGTTCAGGAAGAACCAGAGTCCATTTGACAAGTGTAAGCTTCTGGCAAGCACTGTTTAAGATGGAGGCGTCCTCTGATGAGAGACATCCACTCGGCCATGGCCAGTGATTCCAACAGCGGCAACGGAGCTGCGTCTGACCTTGTGCAGGCTGGAGCCCGGTAGAAGAGAGAGCACCGCTGATTTCTGACGACTGTCAAGTGAGAGCTACTTTGGGCTGAGTTGTAGGGAACTGGAGATCTATAAACCTTTTTATGTGCAGCAGAAAGGAGCTGGCATTGTTTCCAGAGAGTTTCCCAGGCGAGAGGAGAGAAGCGAGAGACTGAGTGACAGTCGGGCAAGGATTAAGTTTACCTTTTATTAACAGGCTCATAACGCTACTTTAAAAAATAAATTAAAGCTAGAAAAATATCTTTGGATTTACTGCCCGAAGGGACGGGGGATGGAAGCTTTACAGATCAGCCCTGTTGTGACATTGCAGAGATGTGCTCTTGCAAGATCAGCTGAATGTCTAGAGGCTGCAAAGCATACCCCAAGGCACACTGCTCTTGCGCTTTGACCCCGGGTAATTGGCACCTGCAGTGTGCAGAGCTGAGTCCTGAGATGGGTAGCCCTCCACAGCCCGGACTGTATCCTACAGGAAGAGCCACTGGGAGCCAATTCCTCATCATCCAACTAAACCCTGTGTCAGAAATCCGTAAATCACCCTGACAGCTCCCTTGTGCTTGAGCCCCTAGGCTGGTCCTATGACTCCCTGCTAATCTAGATGCAAGCCCCTGAGCCTGGCATCATTCTGCAGAGTTTTTTTTCCTACCTTGCCTCTGCCATTTCTCTTTTCCCAGTCCCATCCTCTTTTCTCTTTTATTTCTGTCAATCTTCCACCATCCCTCTCTCTTTTCTTCGCAAGGAATTTCTTTTGCTGGCAGTTAAAGAAAGGCAAACATAATCATGTTATAAGCTATAGATAATCCTGGGGGGCTTTCAAGCATAGAACACGTGCACACACACACACACACACACAATCATGGCTCACATTCGCATCTCTGTCTACTTCTAACATCATTCGCACACTGGCTCATTTTAACTATCAACTTGACACGGCCTAGAACATCCTGGGAAGAGAGTCTTAGCAAGCAATTATCCAGATCAAGGCTGACT
Organism: Grammomys surdaster; assembly: GCF_004785775.1. NCBI lineage: Eukaryota > Metazoa > Chordata > Mammalia > Rodentia > Muridae > Grammomys > Grammomys surdaster. The sequence continues at coordinate 5,809,861 of NW_021604753.1, read as the reverse complement.
GTGGGCATGTCTGTCTTTGTTGTTGAGGTGGGAAGACCTACTTTGAAAGTGGGCAGTGCCATTTCATGGGCTAGGCCTTGTACTGTGTAAGAGGAGAAAAAGAAAAAGAAATAAAAACTAGCTAAGTTCTAAGAGAAAAAAGATGGATCCATTTCTTGTCTCTGCTCTTGACTGTGGACATGATACCTTAAGTTCCTACCTTGATTTCCCTAGAAATAATGGGCAGAAGACGCCTTTTCTTCTCTAAGGTGATTTTGTCATGACATTTTATCATAGCAGTGGAAAAGACGTAGAACGTTGCACACACGTGCCACTTCCTGCCATTCTCACACACAGAATACCACCCTTGCCCTCTACACATGATCATTATTACCTAACACCCAGAAAATGTCTGCCTCAATGCTAAAGGATTACTGATTCATTCACTAAATTCTCAGAAGAGTCAAAAGAAGCTAATGAAGTGACCCATTTTCCAGATGCAGAAAGAGAGGCTTGAGAAATTATAATGACCATCAAAGATAGATCATGACAGAGATTGGATTTGTACCCAGTTGTGACCGGTAGTATAACTGAGTGACTCTTGCTTCTAAATCTCTGTCCTGCACTGGTCATCTCTCCCTTGAAAACTTTCCGTATGTGTGGTAAGACTGTTTGCTTTTCCTGGTGCACACACACTCTAATATGTGTGCATCCTGAAATCATTTAATTTTGTTTTATGCAATAACTTATTGAATGCCAAAACCATTATAGAATTGACAGTAAGGTACTGAGTAAGAATCAGCCCCCAAAATGCAGTGGCCTCTGGATTTGAATCGCATGTCCCTGGAGACTTGTTAAAAGCAAGGATTCAAACTCCATAAGAAGAGTAGGTGAATGAAGGCCATGTCAGAGGGAGCTGGCACCGTCTTATTGACATTCCTTCTTGGAAATAATCATGAGGAAATACTCTCATTGAGACTGGCTATATCTCACTGTCCAGATTACCAATGACATCACTTGTTCTTCTCATTACTTCTTTTTGCTGTTCAGAGATTTGAACCTAGGGCATAATGCATGCTTAGGCAAGCACCCTTCGACTATACCTGTAGCCTGTTTTCTTTATAATTTATTTTATTTTTGAAGCAGAATCTTACTAAGTTGTCCAGGCTTGCCTTGAACTTGTAACCCTCATGCCTCAGCATCCCAAGTAGCTAAGTTTCTGGCCTGTGCCAGCAGAGACAGTTCCATAAGTGTTACTGGCCTCCTACTAAGTACCATGCATGGAGCTAGATGATAGACATAAGCTCGTGAGTAAATGTAGCACCCTTGGCCTTGACAGAAATAGTTAGAAAAAGAGCAAAGGACAATTATGACAGTGCCCTAAGTCACTTATAATGGGGTCAAGCAGGGAGTAGCAGAGAATTATTTGCTAGGAGTAAAGAGCATATTAGTGAGGTCATATGTATGTGCTGGACCATATGCAAGGCATGGGAGGCTTCCTATAGAAAGTGATGTTTGAGCAGAGAGACTTGAAAAATATGGTGAAATTAACCAGTCCAGTGTGTGTGTGTGTGTGTGTGTGTGTGTGTGTGTGTGTGTAATTACATGTGCACAAGTGCTTGCCTGGGAAAGGTATGCTAGACAGAGAGGTAAGGTGTCTTCATAGGTAAGGGTGCTGGCCTCCAAGCCTGATCACCTGGATACCCCAGAAACCACATGGTGGAAGAAAGGAACTGATTCCTACATGTTGTCTTCTGACATGCATAGCCACATCCCCAGTAAATAAACAAAATACATTTTTTAAAAGAGAGGTATTTTAGGTAGATGGCAGCATATGCAGGAGGCGGAGGGGAGAGAATGGAAAATGTTCACTAAGGGTTGTACACGTGCTTAGCATGCAAGGTAGGCAGGATCTGAAGAAGGAGAAAGACTTCCTTCTGTGCCCTGTCCTGGAAATGGAGATCTCATTCTATAATTTTGGGAGGGGAAAGGGAGGGAAGAAGGGTGGGAAGAAGGAAGGGAAATGCTTCACGAGAAAAGAATGAGATTCGTGGTGTACTAAATACAATGGGTTATTTCACGTGGTAGAAGACTAAAATGCAGCCTAGGAAATAGAGTGGCGTTGTAATTGTTCCTTCCTGTGATTCCACAGCTGAACACTTTGCTAGAGTGCTGGTTTTTAACCCCTATCCCCTTGCGAATGTAGGGGACCTCGATGATCAGATAGATATCTCACCTGTCTAAGAGACCTCTCTATAGCTATCTTCTTTTCCTAATATTTTTTAACCCCTTGTCACTTTTTAAAAAATAAATCCCTGGGTTTTTAATGCCCACTATTGGACAATATTGATTATATCATAAGAAAACTGTGTATATCAGCTACTGGAGTGGAATGGGGAATAGATAACCAAGAGACGACTCAGTGCCGGTCTCAGCATGGGGCTGAGAGCGAGCCCCATCTCAGATCCTCACTCTGAGGAGCCATGAACACTAGAAATGCTTGGGCTCAGAAGCAGCTGAGTTGAAGGATCCGGAAGGGGAGGACAGACACATCCACAAGATCATAGTCACTTCACCGTCTTTCAAACATCTTCTCTTCACACCCTCCACTGCTTGATTCAAACCACAGCAAGCTTATCTTCAGGGTCAGGTGACATGAATTGAGTACCAGTAGCTTGCCAAGTTCTGGAAAATCAGAGATACATGTCTCGTTCAATGTCACTGAAGATCTCAAAATCTAATCCATGAACAACTAGAATTGGATTAAAGGAAATAAGCTTTAAGTAGTCATTATCCTACATAACACCCTTTGAGTCTGCTTTATAACATGAATTATTTCTGTTAATCCTCACAGCAGTCCCAGAAGGTAAGTTTTTACTGAGTCAGTCCCTTTTCTGAAAGAGGAAACAAGCTCTCGGAAGTCTAACGAGGTCTAACTGGTCATCACAGAAGGGTGGAAGAGGGACAGAGAATCCCTCAATGCTTGAAACATCTCCCCTCTGTGTGTGTTTGTGTGTGTGTGTGTGTGTGTGTGCACATGTGTGCACATACTGTGTTTGAGTACATGTGCACATGTATACTCATGAATCAAGAGGCCCAAGTTAATGTCAGATGTCTTCCTCAGTGGCTCTCCACCTTGATTTTTGAAACAGAGAAGCTTACTAATTCAACTAGTCATGGGCATTCTCCTGTCTCTGACTTCCCAGTTCCGGGATTTACAGGCATGGCTACCACTCCCAATTTTTACGTGGTGCTGAGGATAAACTCCAGTCTTCAAGTTTGTTCAGCAAGCACTTTTGTTCACTAAGCATTTTCTCAACCCACTGAGCTCCCACTCAGGGCAATGTGCAAGTTACAGCTGTGGGCTGGGGGAGATATGGAGAGACAGGGGCGCCATAGTGACAGCCCCAGCTTGGGCCCCTGCTCTACAGCTGTTGTGGGGCTGGAGCGGAAGGATATGTCAAAGAGGTTACTACTAACACACAGTGAAGTGTGTAAAGGCTGATAACAAGAAAAGAGTTAATTTACGCTTTCTTCATGTCTCCGCTCTCCTAAGAACAGGACAGGCCAACATGCATCCCCTCCTCAGCAGAGAGCATGAGCCACATGTCTGTTCCAAAGGTTTCTCAAGTTTTCCGCATTACAGACACCAGTATGGAAAGCCCTTGCTAAGCAATGCCCTGCAAAATGCTGTGCTTCCTGTGTGGCTATACCACATCTGGTTCACACTGTGCCCACCTTGCTAACCTTCTCCTCAGCTGCCCACGCATGGTTTTGTATTTTCCTCCTACTGCTTTAGTCTTTCTTCTGCCTCAGCCCAACTGCCAAGTTTCTTTAAGAGATTCTCTTCCCATCACTCACATCTCAGCTAGAAGTTTTACTTCTAGAGAAAAGTTTGTCTTGATGTCCTCCCTCCCACCATCCCAGAGACCTTCAGAGAAAGACAAAGACAGGGATTAATTTTATTCCTGTGTCTAACATTACAAAAAAATCCTGGGTGCTGGAGGAATAAATATCACAAGTACTTGGTATGTGTAGAAATGTAGATCTCCATTTCCATGTAAACGACCCAGACAAGCAAAGCCCTGATTCACTCCAAGACCATTTTACCTGGAGGGGGGATGATTCTTGCAAGAACAACACCAGATGTTGCACTGAAAATGACCCATCCTGACATCTGAAGGCTACCAAGGGAGGCACTGGGACTGGAGTGTGGGCAAGGCAAAAGCAGCAGGACAGAGTTCATTTAGAAGTGACTTTACATATTATACTAATTCCCAGTGTAATTCAGGAGTCTGATGGGGGATAGAAGGATAATGGAACCAAGAGTCCTTTAAAAGTGCTGAAGACAGAACAGAATCCATAATTCCATCTCCAGGTAATGGTAGTGGAAATTGGTTGTCCCTGATTTGAATAATCTTGATGGCATCGTTATTTTTAATTGTGATTAGTGGTCTTAATGTGCCAATAAATAAGACAAGGGAGAAGGCACAACCTTGCCTTGTCCCACAGATGATTTCGAGTGGAGACTACTCAAGGCAGGCAGGCTCGGGATAAGCAGAGCCACCACTCAGACAGTATTTCAGAACTAAAGGATGAATTTCAAGAGCATTTGAGACAGAATGCTTACGAGTAAATTTCCTGTACTCCAAGGTCAAGCAATTCCAACAACAAACGTAAAGGAACACTGATCCTGTGCACCCAGGTGGCAGCTCTCTGGTGGGAGACAGTCTGATCCAGAAACCAAGTACTCCACTGGAAAGTGGCATTTCAGGCTCCATTAAATGGTTTGTTAGCAGCATTGCTCAGCCCTGAAGCAAGGCATCAGCACAGTGGCCCAATGGAAGGTTCGTCTCTGAATATTAAATATAATGCTCAGCACTAGGCAAAAATCAAAGTGGATAAGTAAGTAGGTAAGAAAGTGATCATAGAGCCAAGATGGCTGAAAAAGCAAGACTCTGCTGCCAGTAACAGGTGCACCCCTAATAATCTCGGCACCAGGGAAATGGTATTTTCTAGGGGTGCCATAGCGAGGTAGCACACACAGGGTTAGGGGAGAGGGGATGATACAATCAACACCTGTTTTCTCACATTCCTAGAGGCCAGAAGTCTGGAACCAGCCATGAAGCCAGTCTCCTAGCTTCACACTGTGGCTAGTCTTCCCACTAGTTGGTCTCCATGGTCACATAGTTAGCTTTTCTCTGTCTGTTTGTGACTTTGTGTGCCATCCTTCCCTGTGTGCCTACCCATTCCTATGTCACTTCAACTTTAATGACACCAGTCATACTGGATTCTGGGCCCACCTTCCTCCAGTCTGACCCCATCTTACATCTAAATTCTATCCACAGAGACTACATTTCCAAAAGAAGATGCACACAGAACAGTGTTAAACATCTGTTTACGGGGTCTTACAGTTCCACCCTCAACAGGAAATAAGTTGCTATGGTGAGAAAAAAGGCTAGAAAAGAAAGGGAAGGAGAAAGAGGAAGGAAGGAAGGAAGGAAGGAAGGAAGGAAGGAAGGAAGGAAGGAAGGAAGGAAGGAAGGAAGAAGGTGAAAGGGAGGGAAAGGAGGGGGAAGGAAAACGTAAAGGGAGAGATGAGGAAAGAGAAGATGAGGGGAAGGAAGGGAGGTGAGAGGCTTCAGAGATGCTTGGAAGCTTGTGGACATCTCCCACTTTCTGAAGAACATATTTATTCCAACAAATCAATTCTTAAGTTAATAAACTGTTCTTAGTTCTCTAAGTCCTGTTGGCCTATATCACACTACATTAAAATTCCTGCTGAATGTCACTCAGTTGCTAGACAACAGGAATGAGTCCCTCCCTTCAGTCCAGTCCAAACAAGGCTCAGAAAAGCTAAATGGTTTGCCAGAGCTTATGGCAGATGTAGTTTTAATCCAGAGACTGGCTTCCATTATACTGCAGTACTTTTCTAAATTTTAAACTTCAGTAACTGAGTAGTTGAATAAGAAAATGAATAGGTGAAAGAGCTGTATGTTCACTCACATAGTAGTCTCCAAAGAAAGCTTCTGGGGGAACCCTAAGAACTGGAATAATAGAAAGGTAATTTGATCTGTTTGTACCAGTATTTAACACAGATTTAATCATGGTGTTCCCAAACAAGATCCAATACCTTTAAATATCAAGCCTCTTGATTCAAAATAGTTTTTTTTTCAAATCGTAATTTTTTTTCTTATTCGCACACGGGTTATAAACACAAAAAGGCAGGACGTGGGGAAGGGGATGACACTGGAGCGTGGGTGTTCAGGGAGAATACAGATATCTTTCAGAACAGGGTATCGGCTGGATGGAGGTTCAGGGGACAGGTCACTATGACTCTGCCTATGACTCGCTTGTCCTTATCTAAGTTGGTATTGTCTGCCAAGGCTACCTATTTATAAGGTCTATGATTACCCAGGCTTGCAGATTTCCACAAAAGCTGCCTGTTTACATTAGCTTATAGCCATCTGTTTCAATGTTTTTCCACTGAGATCCAAGACTTGGTGTTAGTATACATGTATGACAGGCCTATTGCTGATTTTAGGCCTATGGCTGATTTTAGGCCTTCAGTGTATAAGCAGGGCTGCCCCAGACATCTCTTCCCTTCTCTAAGTATAGAAGGGCTGTGGCAATTCTAATCTTGCAAAGGCGGGGATAGAGGCCTGACCTCCAGTAATTGAAGGGGACCTTGTAATGGCTCTGGTCCCCCTGTCGTTGTCCAGTGAGGCATGAGGGCCATACCCATCCCAATGTCTTTTTTTTTTTTTGGTGTAATATTTTACAACAGCAGAAAACAAACAAACCCAAGTATGAAACTTTAATGACACACTAACTATACAACCTGGGGAAGAGGACATGCAGAGGCTACACGTACAAGCTAAGTCTTTACAGCTGACTGCTGAACTGGCTGACGTTGTTGTGCTGGTGACAGGACTAGCAACTGTTGTATCTGGAGTTGTAAGCCCCAGGACTTACTTGCAGCAAAACACATAGGACACTTTTTATCTTCACACAAGAGTAGGAGGTCACTCCCAGTGTTCAGTCATCAAAATGAGCAGAGGTGGATCTTTTGCTGGCCTCACTGGCTTTTTCCAAACTGCTTGTAGTTAAGCATCAACTTACAATATCCCTTAATTTCTGGGTGAGAAAGGCGCCTTCAAAGGCAGAGATGTGGATTTCCCTCAGTATAAATGTCAGCTGTGGCTCTGATCATGCCACAAGAGTGATACCAGCAAGCTAGCCCAAACTTGAGAGATCTGTCCTTTATCCTTCAAGGCTCTTAGTTAAGACCTTGTTCCTATGAACACACTTGGGGCACAGCATGTTGTCCTCCAGGTGTGGGGGTGGAAATGTGCAGGCCGGCAGCAGGAAGAGGGCAGTCGCTTTCCCCTTCTTATCGGGTACCCAGGCTTGTCCAGCGTGGAACTGCAGCCGAACCCAACCACCTGAATTTGCAGGAAGGCTTGTCCCGTGAACCACACACTACATTTCCCCTTTGACTTCCGATGTTGCACTGGACGACACTGCCTCGAACTTCTTAGCATTGGATGCAATTCTGGCCCAAGATGCCAACACTGCCTCAGAGGCGGGTGTAGTCACAACCGTGGTGCTGACTTCCTCATAGAGCATAGGAGGGTCAATGAGGGCAGGTATCTGTTCTTCTGGTACAGTGACAATTTCAAGGGGAACTGTCACCTGAGATTCTTCTCCTGGTTTGGTCTTCATTTTCTTGCGAGATGTCTTCAACCTGGCATCTTTGGCTGAGTCAGGAACATTCAACTTGGGCATTTGCTTTGGGAAAACCCTTTCAAGGAGTCGTTTATAAGCATCTAATTTCTGGCCTTTGCTGCTCAGGTTCTTCTGCTGACACCATGCCCGCAACACATCTCGGTGAATCAGGTTCACTGGGAGCAGATGCTCTGGAAAAGGAGAAACTGGTACCTTCCTACTAGTGTGTCCTGGTGTCTCAGTGTCTTGTGCTATTTCCTCCTTTGGTTTACAACCGTTGTCTTTCTCTGACTTTTTCTGTTTTTTTCCCGTTGCTTTAGTCTTTGCAGAAGATGTGCTTGGTTGACTAGACATCTGCCATTCTACTTCTTCCCCTGGCTCTTCTGCGCTCCTATTTAAGGTCCCCCCAAGAGGTCAGCGCACATGATGGCCAGTGTACATTCTCGCGGGGCATCATCTGAATAACCAACCTTCTTGCTTCCAGCAGTCTCCATCTTGAGATTACAGGATACCTCCGAAAGTTCTTCCAGCTTCCCCATCCCGGTGTCTTTATTTTTGCTTATTTCTTCTGGTCCCTGGGCCTTAAATAGGCTGACTAACTTTGTGAAACAACAGATAAATAATTTGGTAGCAAAACCTATTCAGATACATTATCATAAATTAGCTATGGAGGACCACGAGACTCAAGATGAGGTTGTTACTCCATCCAGGGTGTTCCCAAAACCCATTTCCACCCAACCTAAAAGAGGGGACTTCCGCCCCTAGACCAAGCAGAGAGGAGCCACCCAGAACTCCCTCTGACAGACTATCTGAATTCTTGCTTAGGCTGTGAGGCTAAGCACTGCAAGGAAATATAAATAAAAGTTAAAAATATCTCTCTGGGTTCCCTGAGGGACAAGCCTGACTGCATAGGGGTTGATGTCAAAAATAGTACTTTTTACCAACTGACCCATGTCTCTGGCCCTAGATATTAATTAACAGTAGCCAACTGATATTTGAGTTCCCTTACCCTATTGCTGCTTATTTGGCTGAAGCATTAGTTTGCTAGAAATGTTGTAACAAAGAAACACAAGCTGAATGATTTAAACCACAAACTTATTTTCTAACAAATTTGAAGACTAAAAGGTCAAGGAGTTGATAAGATTAATTTCTACCTAGAGCTACCTGTTCTGTGCCTCTCTCCTCGAGTTTTAGTTAGCCTTCTCCTTTCTGTTTCTTCCTCTGTTCCATATTCATGTCTCCTCCTCCTTTTCTTCTTCCTCCACCTCTTCCTCTTTCTCCTCTTCTCCTCCTCCTCCTCCTCCTCTTCCTTTTTGTTTTTTGAGGATCATCACCATTCTGAATTAGAAGCCAACTAAAGATTTCATTTTAAATTACCTCTTTAATAACTCTTTGACCCAATATGGTTACATCCTAAAATCCTGGATATTAGAATATCAATATAGGAATTTGGGAAAGACACAATTCATCCCATACTATTGTTTTCACTTGTACCATGGAGACCTAAAACAAGATCTTTAAAAACAAATTTAGATAATTCCAATGAATGTATAGCTTCATTTAGCCCCTGGGTCTTATCAATTCTCAATACAAGGAATAATTACAAGTCTGAGATATTAAATTTCTCAGATACAGAGACATGGCAGATTTCCACTCCCAAGCTATCCAGGGGCCTGAGTAAACTTTGAACCTCAAGTTTAAAGTCGGGAAAACTAAGAGTATATAGAAGCTGTGTAAAAATTAGCTGGACCTTGAAGGATGGGTAAAATAGGTATGGAGTTGGGAAGGAAGGATGACAGAAGGTAGAACATAAAAGGCCAGAGGTCAAAGGTCCACTTTTTTCCTCTGCTTTTAAGGATCCAGTGAATGGACTTTATAACTACTAGAGTTGTCAAAAGAAATACTTAGTCTTTCGTGGGCCATTAAGACTTTGATGGTGTGTGCGTGCGTGCGTGTGTTTATATTTGTGAGTACAGGCATGTCTATGCCACAGCACACATACGGAGGTCCTGGGACAACCTATAGTGTCAGTCTTTGACTTCCACATTGTTTGAGATCGAATCATTTGTTGCTGTTCGCCTCTCCAACATGCCCATGAGTTTCTGGGCATTCTCCTGTCTAAGCTTCCCATCTCACCTTAAGAGAGCTGAGCTTACAGATACATGCTACCATATCCAGATTTATCTAGATTCTGGGGACCCAAACTCAGGTACTCTTGCTTACGTATCCACTGAGCCATCTCCCCAGGAGCCCTCGATAGAAGGTACCACGTCCCATCGTGAAGCCATCTCCCCAGGAGCCCTCGACGGAAGGTACCATGTCCCATCGTGAAGTTCTTTTCCGTCTTTCAAGAGCGTGTTTCCTCTTCTGATGTGTCTGTTCTTGCCAATTATCACACTAAGCTAATGGAGGGGAGTTAACAGGAAGTGTCAGAGAGTTTTATAAAATTATCGTGTCAACTCTCTTCCTGTCAGTGTGCATAAGGGAAGAAGACAAGAAAATGATATTGTCATTTAATAGTTCACTTAGATCTTCATCTCTTATCACTCATCATTACACCATATTAATGACTCTGTATTGGCAATCTCTGCCTGTCAGTTATTCCTTAACGGATCTCACAGAGACTGTGGCTGGACGTCTTTCATTAAGAAGCAATTTGAACTGAATTTAACTTGGGGAGATCAACCGACTAACTAAAACCATTACCTCTCCCCAGTTCCTTGCTTCTAACCAAGGTAGCAAGCAATCAGAGACAGGTGGAGAAGAACATGGCTCTTGAAGGCACATAAGCTTGGACCATGAAGCTGCCACTACCTGAGTGTATTGCCTTAACTGTACCATTTTACATCTGGAGTCTCGGTTTCCTAATGTGCAAAATGGGTGGTATGATCTTCTTCAGGGCATCACTGCAGAATTTGAAATTATTGTAAAAATGTTTGACGTGTTGCTCAGCCTTAAGTTGGTACCCATTTATGGCACCTATCAGACCTTTAATTAGTATAAACAGTGAGAGAAGAATTAATGGGCAACCCCTTCCCCAAATGATACCCAGTGCTCTCATTTTCCCAGCAAGAAGGAAGCAAAGAGTTTTTTGAATTCTTACTGCAGTATCTAGCTCCTGATGTGGTATATACTAGCAGGTCCTTGAATGCACCATGCTGTCTCCAGCCTCACAGGTTCCTCTCTCTGCTTGGATGTTCTATTCCCTCTTAACCCTGGTGACCTACAGGAAATAAAGTGTCATTTCCTCTGAGGTTAGCTTCCTTGGGAAGACCTTCACTGATCCTCCTGGACACCAAGAGTCATGGCTTCTTACAGCACTTACCACCGCTGTAATTACACATGCATGACATCACCGTGGGTTGGTCATCTCTTCCACAGACCACAGCCTCCAAGAACAATGTGTCTTGTTCATGGACCGATCTCAATGCCTGGCACAGGGAAAGAAGGGAGAAAGAAAGGGATCTTGGAGAAGAGCCAAACACATTAAACATGCAAACTGACAAAATCACCACTGACTTAACACAACTCAGATGACAAAAAGATGTCACCTTGTCCTCTTCCAATCCTCAGCTCTGGATCCCATGTATCTATAACTAGAACAGATAAGCAAACCATGATGTGTCCATGCAGCAAAGTGCTATTTGTTAATTTAAAAAAAGGTGCCCACTGATGCACATGCCAGGAATGCATTCCAAAATGCTGATTGAAAAAGCAGCGGGTGAAACACAACACAGGGTGTCATTTCACTCATGTAAGATCCTAACTTACAAATGACTGTCCCATAATAGAAGCATAAAGACTGAGCTCTTTCCCCTAGAGAGAGTGGCTAGGGACCTGTTGAGAAAGGACACAAGAGAAGTCTTCTGAGTGACGGCAATGTTCTAGACCATGTTGAGTATATGAGGGCACAGTGTGTGCATTTATCAACGTGTGAGCAAATGGACATCAGATTTCAGTGTTGCCAATTTCACACGAGCGAAAACATCTGTAAAAAGTTAAGGTGAAATAATATAATCAATAGTGCTGATTGTCCTAGTGTCTGTTAGTCCTAGAAGGGCTAACATTTTTACGGGCCACTCCCTAGTATGTGACAGACAGCAAAAAGATTATTAAAATAACCTTCCCATGCCACAGACCTGCCAGGATTTATCAATGAGTGTGCGACAATCAGAAGCAAAGGCCCCACTTCCCGCCCCCAACATAGCCCCTCATGGTTCTAGTTCACTTCTACCCACCTTCTCTCCCCTCTTAAGCTCCAGGAATGGCCTGTGAGAGCATCCCTGGCAGAGGCAGCTGCCTTGGCCTCTGGCTGTCTACCCCCCACCCCCAAGCACCTGGTAATTGTAATAAACAACATAAGGCAGGCAGCCTGGCTTCAGACCCCAGTGGCTCTCCTGACTTGCAGCCCGACCATGGAGGCAAGCTGCATGCTGAGCTGCTGGGATCGAAGCAATGTCATTAGAAAATGATTCATACCCCTCTGCCTTAATGAGGACTCACACCTGAGGGCTTCCTATTACCCAATCGATGGCTGTGGCGCTGCTCCCAGCCAGCAGATTCTTGTTTTTTTCCCATCTCTAATAATATTTGCAAGTCAGTTAGATGAGTAGTTTCTTTTCTTTCTACCCACACTCAGAGAAGAAACCAAAACAGAGTCACATCTCATAAAACATCCTCAGTCAAATGATGAGTCCCATATGGGACACCCCAGAAGAAAGAAAACCCACAGGGTGTGATGGCACAAGTGTGTAATCCCGGCACTCCTGAGATAAAGGCAACAGATCACACTTGTAAGGCTATCTTGGGCTACAGAGTGAGTTCAAAGCTGGTTTGGCCTGTATGTGACCCCAACTCAGAGAAACAACAAACCCTTTAGGAGAGCTCCAGCTACAGGGGCTAACTCCATGAATCCAGCACTAGGAAAAAGTGAGGGAACACAAAAGAGCCAAATGCCAGAGTAGCTTGGCATGTCTGAGGACTCGTAGGCCTCTGTGAGCCCGTGGGAAGGGAAGGCAGCAACACGAGGGGTAGGAATCAGCTAAGCAAGAAATGAGGAAAGAAAGCACCAGAGCTTTCGACTCAGAGACTGAGCATAGACCCCATTCCCTGCACCCTGTGTGTGTGGTATTGGTATGGTGACAGTCACCGAGTGTCCACCAAAACCTATGGTCACACTGGCCATGGCAGTGCAATTGTAGCTGAGATGCAGCTGTCCATCCTACTTACTCCCGGGAAACCAGGCGTTCTATACATGTTGCCTTATCTTCACATCTTTGCCAGCATCTGTTGTTATTTATTTTCTTAAGGATCACCATTCTGACTGGGTTAAGATAGAATCTCAGTGTAATTCTGATATGTGTTTCTCTGGTGCCTAGTGATGTCCAGCATTTATTTAGATGGTTTATTGGCCATTTGCTCTGGAGGCGCTTATCAGAAGTAAGTGAACCCACATCAGTAAGAGGCCTAGCCACAAGGTGGCTCAGTGAGTGTAGCTTCCTGCCCTGTCCCTGCCTCCTGCAATCTGTACTCAGGAATCCAGTCTTTGATTCTGTCCTGTTCTCTACCTGCCTGCCCCATGATCAGCCACAGCCAGTTACAGCAGACACGGGGCCTGTCACACAGTGTTAGACAGCTCTGTGTGTTTGTCTTACTGTCCACAGCACAGCTGGGTTTGTTTGCTTCTTCTCTTTGCTCTGTCTCTGTTGTTCCCCAGTGGCTCTGACTCTTGATCTCTTCTTGTCAGTACTTGCTAGAAGCCAGGGAAAGTTCCTGTAACGTTGGACTTGCTTACTGTGTGAATTCACCTGTAAAGGTAAAATTATGTGGGGTCTGGAGAGATGGCTAATATATTTGCTGTTCAAACATCAAAGATCTCAGTTCAAATCCCCAGCACCCATGTAAAAGCTTGTTGTGAGGAGTACCCATAACTGAAGCACTGTTGGAAGACAGAAGATCCTGGGGGCTTGACGGCCAGATAGCCCAGTCAATAGATCACTTTGTCTTTAAAACAGTATTTAAGATAGAACACAATACACAAAGATAACCAGAATCGGCCTCTGGTCTCTACAAGTTCACATACAGATAAGTGTAACTGTGCACACACACACAGACACATTCAGACATTAAACTATGGAGAGTCAGTGGAGGTGGTGACTTCTGAGACCAGAAGGTGCCCACTAGAATATGCCTTCCAACCCCATTGTACTGATGAAAAAGCAAGTCCAGGGATAAGAAAGTAACCCGAAATCACACCAGAAGTTAGCCAATCTAGCAGCAAAAGCCATCAAAATCAAGCATAGCATACTCATATTTTTAAAGCTTCGATAAATACTTATAGATAGTATCTCAGGGAGAAAAGTTAAGATTGGATGCTGAGAACCAGCTTCTCTGACTTAACAGAGAATGAGCTTTGTGGGAAGTATACCCTCCTGTACTTAAAAACGTGACTTCAGCAGCAGATAGAAACTGTGCCTGGATGCCCACGCCAATCATGCACTTGGCTTGATCCTAAGGAATCACCAACAAGCACAAAAAGTGGCCTCGGCCCCTCAGAAGCCACACTTCATAGCAAAGTGTCACAGGAGTAACCCTAATACGAAACTCAAGCAACTAGAACTATACATAGAGCAACAGGGAAACCACAGAGAAGAGGGACTGATGGGCCTGGAATGAGGGGTTCTCTGCCCTGGGGAAGAGACCCTGTGACCTGAGAGGATATTGCAGAGTCTGCTCCCTTTTGCCATATGATTGATTCAGTGAGGGCTAATTGATCACTAACTGCGTGCATGACCTCATCTAAGGCATAAAGGCGTTGAGCAATACAAACAAAACTCCCACTAAAATGGTCTTACACTCTCACTGTATGTGACTCTCAGGTTTTTGGTCTGTCGAGAGTCCACATACATTCACCTGTCATTTCATTTCTCAGGGCCAATTGACATCTTATATTACTCCAGCTGTTTCTAGATCAATATGTGTGCCACACGAACTTATTTCCATGGTACAAAGGATCTAGAGGGATAACTTCACACTCAAATATGAATGACTGATACTCAGACAATGTACAAGATGACAGAGGATACCAGGAGTGCTTTCCTAGAGAAAGCCCAGTGGTAGACTGTGACTGGTTTCAAACGTGCTGATGGGTGCCTGGCAGAGCGAGGCAAGCTCCTACAAAGGGAGGGTTACATGGTGACGGAGGTCAATGTCACACCATTTAGAGCTAACAACGAAAGGACTTTCCTATGCCCTGGGTTTCTGCTTACTGGTGACATTTAGAGGTGGGCTACTTGGCCATTTATTGAGTAAGGGTCAGTTTCTGTGGGCCTTTTGGAGTCTATTTTACTCTCACTCTTTGTTTTAATCTTTGCCAACTTCATACGCATCTAGACTGAGTTTGGGGTATTTTCATACCACATTTCCCTCCTCGAATTCCTAGTGTGAATATCCCTTTCAGACTTCAGCATCATTTTGAATTTTAGTTGATTTTTTTTGCTGGTTTGTTATATTGATAGATTTGTTTTTGGTTTGGTTTGGTTTGGTTTGGTTTGGTTTGCTTTGCTTTGCTTTGCTTTGCTTTGCTTTGCTTTGCTTTGCTTTGCTTTGCTTTGCTTTGCTTTGCTTTGCTTTGCTTTGCTTTGCTTTTACAGACAGGGTTTCTCTGTATATCCCTGGCTATCCTATAACTCACTCTGTAGATCAGGCTGGCCTGGAACTCAGAGTGCCTCTGCCTCCTGAGTACTGACATTAAAGTCATGCACCACCATGCCTTACTCTAATTTTAGTTTTTAATTAACATACAAAGTACCACTCTCCTTGAGGCATTTTCTACTTGATTTGAGTTGGTCTTTCCCCGTCTCCCTACCTTCCTCCTTGATTTCCCCCCACCACAGTTCTCATGTCCATGTTAAATTGCCCCCCCCACCTGCCTTCCTCACAGGCTGCTTTCTAGATTCCTGACCACACACACACATTCTTTCCCACAAATACACACATGAAAATTAGAAGCTAGGATCCACACATAAGAAAAGACATGTGGTAATTAATTTTCTCTTTGAATCTGGCTTATCTAACTTAATATAGTTATTTTTCCAGTTCCTTCTACTTTCCCACAAAATTCATAATTTCATTTTTTCTTTACAGATAAATAAAATCACACTGTGTAAAAAGGAATGAAATAATGAAGTTTGCAGCAAATGGATGGAACTGGAAAAGATCATATTGAGTGAGGGAACCCAGATCCAGGAAGACAAGCATCCCCTATTCTCTCCCAGGGGAGGCTCTGAGCTCCAAATCTTCATATCTTGGCTATCCTGGAGCAACAGCAGAAATGAGGAAAATTAAACCATTGCTGAGTTTGGAGGTGAAGGAGTGCAATAGAATGGGGACTGTCAGGACACAGTGATCTGATGGGGAAATGGAGAAGACGGGATGCTCTAACTGGGTGGTAAGGAGGGAAGGAGATCAATACAGAAGGAGGAAGAAGGATAGAGTAACAGTGAGGGATCTAGGAAAGTGATAAGGAATCACACTATTAACTATATACCTAAAACTACCATGCTGGATGGTTTATGTCAACTTGATAGCAGCTAGAGTCATCTAAAAGGAGGAAATCTCAGTTGAGAAAATGCCTCCGTAAGATCCAGCTGTACAGCCATTTTCTCAATCAGTGATTAATGGGGGAGGGTCCAGCCCATTGTAGGTGGTGCCATCCCTGGGCAGTTGGTGTTGGGTTCTATAAGAAAGAAGGCTGAGCAAGCCATGAGGAGCAAGCCAGTAAGCAGCACTCCTCCGCGGTCTCTACATCAGCTCCTGCCTCCAGGTTCCTGCCCTGTTTGGAGTTCCTGTCCTGGCTTCCTTCAAAGATGGAATATAATGTAGAAGTGTAAGCCAAATAAACCCTTCCCTCCTCAACCTACTTTCTGTTCATGGTGTTTCATCATATATGGTTTAAATAAAATGTTCCCGTTTGCCCTGGCAGTTCTCCCTCCAAGAGCCATATAATATCTAATAAAAAAAAAAAAAGTACTAAGTATGAGAAGCTTACTTTTGAGTTGTCGGTCAGGTTTATCCAATAGAGTCTCAAAACATTACAGGTCATTGCCGTTGACCTCGTTAGTCCCCTCTAGTGGCAAAAGGGAAGTCCCTGTTACTAAAGATACCATGCACTTCAGATGCAAGGCCCAAAGGCCCCAAGCTGGATATGCCCCAAACCTCCTCCCTGGGGACTAGCTGTCATGGTGTTAAAAGTTGCCATGCAAGCTTAGAAAAGAGGAAAGCTTCTGATAATCCTACCACCTACAAACCTGTGCCACCTACAAACCACAACAATGACCAACATGAGATGATAACCCCAGGGGTGCAACAGTGACAAGCATGCCTTGGCAGTAACCAAAAGTTATCTAATTTGACTTGAGGCCTGATCAACGAGGAGAAATTATGCTTGTTACTGGAAACCTAGCTGACTATTCAGGGTTAGTGAAGTTGTAAATCTTACAGGAAACCCTACAACTGGCATTTTACTAAAAACCAGTTACTAAAATCTCTAACTACATTCTAAACATTTGTCCTTATACCCACAGATAATGTATTCTCATCCCTCATTAAGGAAACTTCTCTTTACAACAGGTACAGTCTGTTACAGAAAGAACATATGGGATCTTACCAGAGTTGTGGGGCCCAGTCTCAAGGTCTACATCTACAGAACAACTCCTGCACTTAAGATCGGAAATCACTGGAGAAGAGGGGCTGGAAAGATTGTAAGAGCCAGAGAAGCAGGGAGTTTGCTGTGATATTGTGTCTTCTAGAAATATCAGAAGCCACACCCATAAAGTCTCACCAACATGGCTGTCAAAACAGGACCTGAACAAGACTGGCACCAATAGACATGCTAAAGTGGACAGGGGAAGCTCACAATAACTCAACTATAGGCAACTAAGGAATGCTGGGTGTGAAAGACTCTCCCTCATGGCAAAGCACACCAATTGCTTTAGTATTGGATAGTCAATACTAAATGGACAGCCCTGAAAATGTACATACAAATAAGATGATATAGACTCAGCTAACTATATACAGGAATACACATGTATATACATGTGTGCATATAACAACAATTAATGTAAAAAAAGTAGCCGTGAATCTGAAGGAGAGCAAGGAGAGATATATGATAGGGTTTGGAGGGGGAAAGGAAATGAACAAATGATGTGGTTATAATCTCAAAAATAAAAACGTATTAATAAAGTTTCACTCTGCTATGTACCATTCATCTATTGATGGACATCTAGGCTGATTCCATTCTCCAGCTATTGTGAATACAGTGCCAATGAACATTTATGTACAAGTATCTCTGTGGTATGGTATAGAGCCCAGGAGTTCTAGAGCTGGGTTATATCATAGTTCTATTTTTAAGTTTTGGGGAGATCTCCACAGTGACTTCTATATTGACAACAATTCACATCCCAACCAACAGTAAATAAGGGTTTTCCCACATCTTCAACACCATTTATTACTTGTTTTCTTGATGATAGCCATTCTGAGACCAAGTTTCAGAGTAGTTCTTTGTTTCTCTGATGAGTAAAGACATTGAACACTGAGAAACACGTACTGGTCATTCTCCTAACAGACTTTCCATCCTAGCTGCCAGAATCTCAAGCTGGTCAGAACCAAAACCTCAGAACTCCCTCTTGATAGCTCCCCACCCAGCTACCCAGGATGCTCTGTGCATCCCACCCTCACAGACATTTAGAATCTAAGTGGAGGGGACTGCCTCACTGGAGCAACTAGAGCCCACCAACTAGATTACGTCACCTAGAGTTCAGCCAATGTGTTCACAGATTCAGTCCTCAAAGAAGTTTAGCATGGCTGAGGCAGAAGATAAGGATTAAATCATCAAGCAGTTAAAGCTCCATCATTTCAAGTAGTGTGAAGAGGAAGGCTGTGGTGCTTTGAGGAGATAGCTTCATTAACTGAGTAGCAGCAATTGTATTTAACTATACCCAATAATCTCTCATATAGTTATAGAACTGTAAAATTTTTAATTGGCTTCCACTAGCTTATATAATTCTCCCAGAAACCCAGTGATGTGGAAAAGACAAGGATCCTGATCTCCATTTTACACATGATGGAATTAGATCTTAGGAATAGGAACTGAGTGATAAGCGGCCACATCACAAGAAAAGGATGAAAGCAGTAGTCAGGCTCAGGACTGGGACTCCTTTACTAGTGTGGGCTCACAGGTCTACATTTCAGAGGTGCCACAGGCACATCAGGAAAGGGGTAATGGCTTTGGGAGAAATGAACTAAGGAGAACTATTAAATAGGTGAGTTGAGGTGTCTCGGGTACCAAATACTCAGACCAGCATCGGGGAAATCAACTGTATACCAGTATTGGTATATAGTTGTATACAAAATAACTGTATACCAATGTGTTGTCTCCCTGTCACATAGATAAGAGAATGAATTACTTGTGTTATTTTGGTTTACACAGATAGGAAAAGGCAGGAATATGGCAATATTTGTGATGGTCATGGGCAATATCATTGGTACTATGTAAATCAGAGGTCAAAGTTTAATGATTCTAGAATGCACTACTAAAATCAAATGGGAGAAGTGATTTGAGACAGTCTCTGTGTCGCTTTGAAGAGTTTTGGAGGGACTGTTTCAATCCAGATCACAGATATAAATGCCTGACAATCCAGCTGTCTGAACTCACTTCTAGTGTCAGGCTCTTGCAAAAGTGACATGAGTAGCTGCTTCCGAGATGAAAGATAAAAACATCAAAAGGCTGAGACCCCAAGTGTGTGATGGACTCAAGACCAGGGGGTTTCAGGTCTTCGCGGCTGCAGCCATCTTATTGACATTCCATGCCATGAGCGACCAGCATGGTCAGAGCAAATCCCTTCTCCTTGGAGATCACTACCACCATAGCAAAGCAACTATGATCACTTCCTCTTCCTCCTTCCTTAACCTAGTTCCCCCTATTCCAGAAAATATCTACTGGGCAATACGTCTGTCTTAGCTATTTTTCCTGTTGCTGTAATAAAATACCAGGACAAAAGCAACTTAAGGGAGAAAGGGGCTTATTTCAGCTCAGAGTGCCAGGTTTTATATAGCCCACTGTGGGAGGGAAGTCAGAGCAACTGACAGTCTATAGAGATGGGGAAGCCACAGGGATGAGAACATGAGACAGCTGCTCACGCTGTATTCACAGTCAGGAAGTAATGAGTGCTTGTGCTCAGTTCTCTGTCCCACTTTTATAGAGTCTAGAGTCTAAACTCAGGGACTGGGCCATACACAGGAGAGCAGTCTTCCCACCTCAACTAGCATAATCAAGATAATTCCCCACAGGCATGCCCAGACGCCCCTCCTTCAAGTGATTCTAGATCTCAAGTTGATGGTTGAGATAGCCCTTCACAGTGACTGAGTCATAAAACAGAAAATTATGGACTCTAATTAGCTTATTATTAATTCATAGTATGTGAGAAAAATGGGATCATACAAACAGTTCACGGGTGAGAATCAAGTCATCCAAAGTGATAGAAAGTCATTGCTCAATAACTACCTATTGAATGCCTATTTGCTGCACGAACTTATATTTTCTTGTGATAGATTTTTTTTCCTTCGCTCAACATTTATTTAATTAAGTATCAGTTTCACACATCAAAAATCAAACTAGACCTTCAAGTGGCCAAGGAGAGCATGAACACATCTAGAATACACAGTGTCAACATAACACATGTGTCCAAATTAGTGTACATAGATATATTGCAAACACTCTGTGTATTAGGAAATATCCTGCTGTGGCTGTGAGGGGTCAGGCAAAACTAGAATGGAGATGGGTAGTGATACCCTGACACTCTTAACCAGCTCATGAGTGTCCTGAGACAGATTATATTCTAAGACAAGCTGGGTACAGAAAGGGAGGTTTTCATGAAGCTTTCACAAACTCCGAAATTACAGTCATTTCCTACACTAATTCAGCATCCTTTCCCACCCTCCCCAGTAATGACCTACATCCATCTAGAATTGCACAGTGGGGAAATAGAAGCAGCCTCGGCTCGGCAGCAGAGAAAACAGACATCTGGTCCCTCCCCCTATTTTCCTTCAAGCTCTTGTTCCTTAAACACTCGTGTGAGTTAGAAATTTTCTCAATTCTACATTTTCTAAAGCAAAATAGAAAAGCTAGGTATTCCCATCTTTTGACCTAAAGCCTTGTTAGAAAATTATTATACCCAGGCTTCTGATTTGAGGGGCTATTAGTTAACAAGAGTACTATAATTCTGCTAATTAGACAGCAACGAAACAAAGAAAGGTCATTATAAAGATATCCAATCATTTAATTTCAAGATGCTCTGGACTAGGCAGATAGCTCAGCTTATAAAGGATTTGACATGCAAGAATAAGGACCAGAGTTCAGAGTCCTAGCACTCAAAAAAAAAATCTAGGTGGGAGTGATGACCTGCCCATAATCCCAGCATAGGAGAGGTAGAGATGGAATCCCTAGAGGAAGAAGATGTCTAACTAGACAAAGAGCGGGAAAGAGGGCTGGGTTTGAACAGCCTCATTCAGACATGTGTATGCTTGCTGCAGCTTCTACTGTAGTACAAGAACACTGTATGACTCCAATTTTCCCCATCCATGTCTCTTCCTGTCACCATGCATACTCAGAGAGCTTGAGCAAATTCTAGAACTTATAAGAAGCAGGGCTGGAGTCCAACTCATGTCTCTACATCACTACAGCTGCTACAACTTTCTGCTAGGAATATTCAAGGCTAAATGACCCTGCTACTCCACAGAGC
The DNA here is from genome assembly GCF_004785775.1 of Grammomys surdaster. Classification (NCBI taxonomy): domain Eukaryota; kingdom Metazoa; phylum Chordata; class Mammalia; order Rodentia; family Muridae; genus Grammomys; species Grammomys surdaster. Next base: position 5,788,355 of record NW_021604753.1, on the reverse strand, counting down.
CAGAGCACAAATACTAAAATGGGAGATTTCCCCCAGAGCATCCCAGAAATGCATTCTTCATTGTCCAATGGGTAAGCTGCCTTAATCCACCTCCTTGTGAGAGGTTCAGTTTCACTGTTTAGCTTTGATGTTAGGCACTATGGTTTGTATATAAAATATCCCCCTATAGGATCGTGTTTGAACATTTGGTCTCCCTCCTTTTTTCCCTCCCTCCCTCTTTCCCTCCCTCCCTCTTTCCCTTCCTCTCTCTCTCTTCATTCTCCCTTCCTTCTCCTCTCTCTCTCTCCCCTTCCCTCCCATTCCCTTCCCCCCCTCCTGCCATGCTGTCCGTGCCTGCCTCCACATCTTCCTATCATAATGAACTCATCTGTATCCTCTCAGGAACTGTGAGCCAAGATAAATTCTTTGTCCCTGAAGTTGCTAGCTTTTGTCTGGTTATTTTATCATGTAACAACAAAGAAAAAGAAACTAACACAGGCATCCTACTGTATGGTCCAGCTTGTGCCTCTGACCATGCCACTCCAGTGGTCTTGGGAAATAAATTCCCAACTATAGGCTGATTCTATTGTGCCCTATTAGCTGAGCCAGGCCCTACTCTCCTCTCCCATAAAAGGGAAGTTTGAACACACATCTACCTTTAGAAGTTAATTTGCTTTTCACCTTGGGGTAAACTCTGCATTTGGCAATACACACTCAACAAATGAGCTCAGGGAAAAAAATAAATAAGTAAAAGTCTTGCCATTACACTGGACAGTGTGAACCGTAATTAAAAAGCCCCATTATGCCATTTGAACAGGAACACTCGAGCCGTCATTAAGCTGAAACAGAATTCCTTCAGGGAGAAATTATTTCTCGTTTGATTTCTGTCAGAATGGCTTTGACTTTGAGGATACATCTACAGAATGGTGTCTCCAGGCTCCACCTCCGTGGCCGTGCTCAAACAAAGGAGACGTTTGCTTCGAACAGATGAAACCTGATTAAAGATTCATTTCAAATTAACTTCCCTTGCTTATTTCTCTTTTGTAATCTTTATTATTACTTTAAGGGGATAGAAAAAGGAAGCAACCCTTCTCAGCTCTGCACATAAATCTTCACAGTAGCCACTCAACGATATCACTAATTCCCTCTGAATATTCGAGCAATGCAAAGCAGCCAGCACTTAGGCACTGGCAATTTGTTGGGAAGTCAAGCCGATCTATTTTGGATGTTGTTTTATTAAAGTGGGAAAGGAAGCTCACTGACAAAATACAATGATCTGGAGGAAGATGCTGCATGAACTTGACCTGATGTTCTGAGCCTTGTCCTCAAGGTCACACTAGAGACAGGAAATTGGAAATGAATTAAACTCCAAGTGCCCATGCCCTGGCCTCTGCAGTTCATGGCTGGGCAGAAGTGGGGCTGTAGAATGCTTCTGCTGTCTTACGGTGAGCACTCCAATCTTTCTGAAGCTCCAGAGAGGTAGACAAACAACTTGGGGTGGTGTGGGAGGAAGGGCTGTTATGGGAAGGGCATCCCAAATCCTGGATGCTAATGAGACCACAATATACTGCATACATACCTAAAGGGTGGAAACACAGCAACAGAGGTCAAGTTTGAGAGAACTTACTGAAAATGAAGACCAGTGTGACATGGCTCTCAAACACTTCCATAGACTTCCACTCTAAACCCTCCATCCCCAGTTGTGGCTCCATTTTAAAAGCTGTGGAACTTTTAAGAGGTGGGGCCCAGTTAAAGAAAATAAGTTGTAGTGGTAGACCTATAAACCTTGTATGAGCTTCTTGTTTCAGCCTACTGTCTCTGCCTCCTGCTCCTCACCATTTTAGAAGGCCAATGCCTTACACCCTCACTCTGTGCACCAAGCCTTTCCCACTGCCGTGCCCTCAACTCCAATGGACAGGAGCCCTCTGAAACCATGAGCCCTTCCTCCAATGAGAATTTTATAACCTTGAATAATAATAACAACAATAATAATATCACAAAAGTTATTAACTAAGAAAGAAAAAAGAAGAAGGAAGTGAGTTATAGAGAAAGATTATGGGTGGGCACCGTTTTGGACATGTTTTTTATGTTAAATCTCCATATAACCTCTGAGGATGACATTCAAGATTGGCAGTGCTGTGCCTAAGTCTTTAGGAACTCATGAGACTAGGGATGTGGCCTTGAAGTTAAAAGAGTTGAAGCTATAAGAGAGGGAAACTGTGTAATAGGAAAAAGCTCACAGTCTTCTAGAATTCTGAGGAACAACAATAACAGGTGCAGAAACTGATATAGGACACTATTCAGGAAATGAGACAAAGGCTACACCAAGATTCAGGGGCTCCAAGGATAAAAAGAATTCAAGTGCCATGGCATTTCAAGTAGAAGACCAAATCAAGAGTATCAGACACATTAATGGAGTCTAGTAAAATAGATGAACTAGACCCTACAAAGTCAAAGGCATTGAATATTTCAAAAAGCATCACTGGGGCATTAGAAAAAAATCTGATAATCATTATAAAGGAAATAAAAGCAAGAAATGGAAGAAAATAAGAGCATATTGCCTTTTCAAAAACAGGGTAAGAAATGGGAGGGAAAGAGAACAAATAAAGCCTTCAGGGAGATGATGGAATGATTGAGGCTCTACAAGATAGTGGTGTGTCTTACAGAAGAGGAAGGACAACTCTACTTGACCTCGAGAAAGCAAAAGAATGGTAAGTCCGATCCAAGTCTATCCTGTGTTTCAGAGGCTTAGCCCTGCAAGGCTTCCTTTCACACCTTGAGGGCTAATGGCTCCTCAGAACTGTACGCCTTGCTGTAGTCACCAAAGAATCCCAATGATGGTAATATCATTCCATCACACTTGCATGGTGGTGTTATGGCAGGAAGACAAGCGGCATACAGCACATCTGTGCTTAAAGCTGCTCTCATAGAACTGGGAATGTTGTTGGTAGAGGTCTTGCCTTGCACTCATGAATCCCTCAGTTATCACAAAAAAAAAAAAAAGTGATAACCTACATCTGTAATCTCAGCACTCAGGAGGTGGAGGTGGGAGGCTCAGAAGTTGAAGGTCATTCTCAGCCACTTAGTGAGCTTGAGGCCAGCTTGAGCTCCATTGAGGCCAACAAGAGACACCATTGACTGTAGCCAAAACAAGCCCCAGGGCCAATGCTTAAAGACTGATGTTTGTCAAGAAGGACAATATGTAGAAATACTTGGTAAGAGGTACAGGCGTTTACTACAGTGAAATTGTAGGTCCACTTCCCACAGAGCCAGAGAAACAGGCCATGAATTCAAAAGACTCTTCAAGAAACATAGGAGGGGAGATGATTTGAGATAAATAAAGAGACTGGCAAGTGGTCTTGATGCCACACTCATACTCAACAGCCAGAATTTATAGTGGTATCAACTTCACCCATTTCATGACCTCCTCTCAAAGGCTCTTTCCTATGGTCTGATGGTTTGTAAGTGCCCTGATAAATCTCATGTGGAAACACCATGCTGCTTAAGATTCTCTCTGCTGACCTTGAGTCTTGAAAGAACATCCAACGCCATTGATAGCACACACATACTATTGGCATTTATACCACCAATTCTGATGCATTTAATAAGAAAAGCCCCTCTCTCCAGACACTGTATGAGAATAAAACTCAGTCTCTTCTCCCCCTCCTTCTCCTCCTCCTCCTCCTCCTCCTCCTTCTCCTCCTCCTCTTCCCCAACCACCACCACCACCACTTCTCCACTTCTCTGCCTGCGATTCACCGCTGGTACACAGAGCCACAGAGTGGATGGGTGAGCAGAGAAAGAAGACAGAGAAAGAGAAGAGGGGTGGGGGAGAGGCCAAGAAAGAAAGCACTACTAGAACAGAAGCATGAGATGATGAATTAAGGGAGGGCCATTAATTTTTCATTCTGACAGATTATTGTCTGTCAGAAGGCAAAAGAGGTGGCTCTTATGCCCAGAGATGAGACATTTGCTCTTTGTGATGAAAGTGTCTTCATTTTCCCCTAGAATAAAGTAGTGGCCACCCAAAGAATAAAAAATGTATGACAATCTATAATTTACATGCTAGAAATAAATAATGAACTACACCCTGTCATTAAATTGGCTCTTTGCTTTTCTTAATCCCTTGGGTGATAAATATGGTTTTGTAACAACATTTAGTATAAATTGATTTTGTGTGTGTGTGGTAGAATGGAGGAAGGGGAATTGTTTTATATGCTTTAGATATAGATAGATGGTCCGGATACTGTATTGCCTTGGGTCATGATACACAATAGTCCTACTAATTCAGCTTTACATTGAGACTGGCATTAATTAAAGGAGCATGTCAGTGACACATTTTGCAGACCAACACTGATGGTGTAAAGCTTCTGAGTTTAAGGAATGGAAGTATGGACTGGCACTGTGGTATTGGGCTAGCTTCCACAGAAAGACAATAGAAGAGGATAGGGTGACTTTGTTGGGAGCCAAGAGATAAATGGCTCTCCCAGACACTGATTAAAGTCATTAAAAAAATACATTGTCTTTTAATCCCTACACTTCCTCATCTATAAAGTGAGGATGAGGATAACGGATGCTTAAAGGAGTCAATTAGCTAATATATACAAAAACAAATATTGGCAAAGTCATAAAGAGAGAGTTGAAATCCTTAAAGAATGTACAATGGCTTCTGTAATCATAGTTTAAGTTGTTTGAGTTCCTAATGTTTACTTGACCTTGTTTGAGGCCCCTTAGTTAAATTAACATCTTTAATCTGTGCATCTATCCCATAAGGTAGGTGCTACCATCTTCTCTCTCTGCTACTGAGAAAACTAAGGTGCAAAGACAGTAGAGAATTCACTAAAGCAAATCATCAGAGGGAATGACAGAATGATAAAGCTGAGGTTATTGGTAGACTGAAAAACTGTAGACATACCTACCTTGAGCTAGGCATCTCCCAGGGGGGAATAGAACAATGGATAAAATGGAGGGCAGGACCTCTGTATTCAAAGAGTTTACATTTTCATTGAAGAGATAGAGATTAAAAAAAAACATAAATGCATGTAAAACCTGAAGAAAAAAAGGGTGACTATCAAGATTTAGAAAATTAGTCATTGAGAAGGGGGAGGGGTGGTGCAGTTTAAAGATGGCATGTTTAATAGAGTAGAGCCTGCATCCATATGGATTCTGTCTGGAACATTATGTAGGGAAAAGACTTTGGGTCTGGGAATTGTATAGATGTATACTTCAAAGTTCTCTTGTATTTGCTTTGAAACTTGAAGAAATTTGTTTAGTGTCTCCAGGCTTCAGCTTCCAGGGTTACAAAGTGAAAATTTGACCTTGGCAGAAGTGTCACAAAGATAAGGTGTGATAGAGATGACAGTGAGGAAGATGAGACCACAGAACCCTTGAACACCTTTCCCTCATCTACACCATGGATGTAATCACAGTACATGACATTTAAGTGCATCATATAATATAAATGAAATAACCTATACTAAAGTGGATAAAGATGAACTTAGAGGTGACGCTGCACATTCACTTGAATGTAGTATCCGTTAATTGTTGTGACCAAGTATCAGGAATTGCAATGACTTTAGAAAAGAATACTTTCTTAGCTCCCAAAAAGCAGTGCAGGGTCAAGTGGCCACAGGATGATATATATATTAGCCTAGCAACATACACAACTCCACAAATATCTTGCTTGAGTTATGTGACTTCTCCTGAGGAGTCTATTTCCACTCACCCTCAGAGCAGGCAATAATATCAAAGAAGTCTACTTAGCGAACGAACAAGTACACTAGGGAAACTCACAGAAGCATGGACAAGCAGTTACTTATTGAAACATATAGCTTACAAGGCAGCTATGTCATCAAGAAGAATCCTCCCACAACCTAGCAATTGTTAGCCACTTAGATATCCCCAAGGCATTGAGGGACCTCAAGCACTCGTGAGATTTCCCCACTTGCACCAGAGGATATCACTGAGTCAGTCTTGTGAGGATCTCATGTAGTATTCATGGCTTCTGTGGTTTCAAGATGACAGTGACCATGGCATGTGTAAAGAACAGAGCAAATGACAGCCTAGAATGTGCTAACAATAGTAATGACCAGTTCTACACACAGGCTCAGAAAGTTTAAGGAGGTTCCTCAAATTCATCCAGTAACCAAGTGGCAAAGCTGGATCTGAGGACTTAACCTGCCCTGCTGAATGATGTTCTTCTCTGAGAAGTTGTGTATCATGAAGACATTTCTAAGACTTAGTATCCATTAAATGCTATTTCATGGACAGATGATGAGCAAGTCTTTCTTCCCTCTGTGGCACAGGAAAGCTCAACAGAGGATGGCATTCCTTCTCCAAAATGTTCCATCTTTTATCAACAACCCCTTCCCAGAAGCCTATACATTACGTTTTGTAGTCAGACATAGGATTTTCTGATGAAATTGATGTAACAACATGTCTAAACATTGTTCCTTCTCTTTACCCATCATTCATGGCAAATGTATTCTACTAACCCAACATAAAGGACAGGTGAGCGAGGATGACAGTATTTAAAGCTATCACTGCCTGCTAGGTGCAGCAGGTTTACATGGGGATGCTAATCTACAAAGTTCCTAAAGATTGGGACCACATGGTATTTTCCATAACTGTTTAGATCTTGTCCTTGGATGTGAAATCCCACACTGCAATGTGTTAGTTTTCATCCTACTAGATTGATAGCTAAAGAGTATCCCCATGAGGAGAGACCATGGGAAAGGCTTGGCCTGACTCATCGTTGTGAAAGTGGAAGACCAAGGTCCAGGAAGAAAGATTAGTTTAACCCAGTTCCTAAAGCAAGACAGTTTCAGGACTGTTATCATGCCTTCTACAGTGAACTTTTCCAGAAAAACTGCTCTGACACATCAATTTCTTTCAGGAAAAAAAGAAGTGAAATCATGGTGAAGCTACCATTTCACAGCTTGGTAATAACTAGACATTCTCTGTTAAGGCTCAAATTGCAGCTAAAGACTAGACAAGGCTTTCTAAGAGACTTCAGTGAAGAAAGAATTCACATATGCAGCAGTACCCTTCAACTGAGAGAGAAGTCCTCTCCCTCCATATCAAGATGAGCGCCACAAAGACCATGATGACAGGGGCTTCTACCTTTTCCTAAAATAAGTGACTTGTACCTGTTTTCTTCTAGAAGCAACTTATTCCCTTTGCCTGTAAGTCTTTAAGTCAAAGTTAATCTCCCGATCCACTCAGATACAAAATATTGAGTGTCTATTAGATACCGGGCACTAGGGTATACATGAGGGAGAATAACAGACAGGTTCTATCCTTACTGGGACACATGTGGCACCTTCAGAGACAGTAGAAAGAGGAGGATCTGGAGGAGAAGAGGGAGGAAGAAGAGGAGGAAGAAAACAGAAGAGGAGGAAGAAAACAGAAGAGGAGGAAAAAAAGGAGAAGGAGAAAGAACAATAGCTAAAAATACTGGGGGAGTATAGGAAGGAGGAGGGAAGTTGGAGATAGAAGAGGCAGAACAGGGAGAAGACAAAGGAAGAAGGAGAAAGAGGAAAAGAAGAGGAGAAACAGAGAGCCATAATAGTCATACAGAACAAGGTACAGGGAGGAACTAAGACCCACAAAGAACAACCATATTATTACATATATGAAACAGAGAGCAGCATTCACACAGAGAGAAGATTGTACAGGACACGACAGAATATGATAGAGACACAGCCATTTGGTTGGCACTCATCCAAGAAGAAAGCTGATTGACTCACAAGTTGGACATGAAACCCAAATGGTCCAATAAGGGACATGAGGTTATATGTGGCTCCAGAAAAGAGAGGTTCTGGGCAAAGACAGCTGTAACATGCACAATTTCCAATGACTCCAATCAGACAAAAGCCTCCATAAGTTTCTTTCCCTAAAAGAATGAGAGGAGAAAAGATTGCCAGACTCATGAACATGGAGACAGAGTAGGGGCAAAATATGAATGAGACATTATCACAGAACACATTGCATGCCTGTGTGCACCCATGAGTCACCTATCTCCTCTCTGTACCCAGCCTCTCCTGTGGAGAGCTCAAAGCCACAAAAGCACAAAGGAATTGGGCACTGAAGTGACTGTCCAAGCAACCCAAGAGAAGAATCTACATGGTGAGTCCTGAGATTCAGCTCACCTGATGATAAGGGAAAGAGATGTCAACACCATCCCCAAGTGGAGCTTAGTTTGCCTGTCTCTGTCACCCCACCCAGAGAATAGCTTTGTATGACTTCCACTTACATGTAACCCCAAAATATATTCACCCCACTGAACTATAGACTCATATAACCAATCACTACTTGCACCTCCATCCAGATAAACTGTATATAATTTAAGTTCAGAATTCCAAAGTTAAACAACTAGTTTTCCAATTTAAACAATTCGGGAATCAAATTATCCTTATTTTTATTTCTGTGAAATAAATGTAGATGAGGTTATCCTGTAAGTCGGTGAGTTTCTGGTTTGGGTTTGGTTTGGTTTGGTTTGGTTTGGTTTGGTTTGGTTTGGTTTGGTTTGGTTGGCAGACTCTCATTGTATAGCCCCAGATTATCTGGAACTTTCTATGCATCCCAGGCTGGCCTTGAACTTGCATTAATCCTCTAGTCTTTGCTCCCAAATACTGATATTATAGGCCTGCACCACCACCTGTCTTAAATCATTGTTTCTGAAAATCACCTGTCCTGATCACCCAAGAAGAGATATTGTTGCCTTAAATCAGGAGTGCCACAAGGTATGTAGAAGTCTTCACTTGAGCATGTCTTCCTATCTGCTCACCCCTGGTTGAAATTCAGCTTCCAGAATAGAGGCAGAAAAAGAGCAGCTTCAGGTTCCAGTAGTTATCGGTAACATTTGTTGACCATTCACTCAAGTTGGAATGACCAGTGTCTGTTGAAACAGTACGAATTTTGCCTGGGAGGACCAATTAACCATGAGAAATTACTTACAAATACTTTAAATGGGGCTCTAAGTTTCTTTTCTATGGTGTTCGTTTCTTAGGGGACATTTTAGGCTGAATTAATTACTACAATTTAACTCTGCTTGAAATAAAATAAATATCAAAAGCTTTGCTGGAAATAAATGCTGGCCTCCAGTCTAGAGAAAAGATTGAAAGATTTCTCTCTCCAGATAAAGAAACTGGAAAGTCTGAGCCACTGTGGAAGCTCCACAGCCTCTCTCTGGGAGCAACTCCACAATGCTCAGAAAAAGGTTCAACTCAGCCCTTTTCACCTAAAGACCTACTGCCACCTGAACCATATGTCGCTAAAGGATGATGATGGTGAAAAAGGAGGAAGAAGAGGAGGAGAGGAAGAGGAAAGGAAAAAGAGGAGAAAAGGAGGAAGGGGAGGGGAGCAAAGAGAAGGAGGTGAAGAAGAAGGAGGAGGAGGAGAAAGAGGAGGAGGAGAAGGAAGAAGTACAGGAGGAGTATAGGAAAAAGGAGGCGAAGCCGGAGGAAGAAAAGGAGGACAGGGGGAAAGAAACAAGAAGAGGAAGGAGGAGAAGAAGGAGAAGGAAGAGGAGGAGGAAGAGGGGGAGGGGAGGGGGAGGAAGAGGAGGGGGGAGGGGAGGGGGAGGAGGGGGAGGGGAGGAGGGGGAGGAGGAAGATAGGAACAGAGAGCCAAAATAGTCACACAAAGCAGAACAGGATAACAAGAGAAACAGCATCATCAGTGATGGTGACAGCTGTAGTTGTTTAGCGTTCCTCTTCCAGACATTGCCTCACACACTTTTCACACATGGCATCATTTAGACAACACTATCATCCCTTGCAAATAACAAAACCACGGCTTGAAGACATTTTTAATATGTATCTATGTCCATAAGATGACTGAGCAGGGGAAGGCACTTGCCACCAAGCCTAACTACCTAATTCCGTCCCATGGTAGAAGGAAAGAACTGACTCCTGTAAGTTGTCCTTTCATCTCCACACATGCATGTACATAGAGGCTGTCCTCTGTTATACACACACAGACACACACACACACACACACATGCACACACACATACACACACACACAAAATAAATAAATAAATAATAAACAAAGATAAAGTAAGATCCCCTAATTCATACTACTAAGAGAGAAAACAGTCTGAAGGACCATGAATTGCTCAGTCAGAAAAGTATTCACCTGCACAAGCATAAAAACCTGATTCAATTCTCACAGCCTACACGAAAAAGTTGGACATGACAGTGTAATACCAACATTAAGAGACGGAGTCAGGGCCATCTCCAGGGCTCACTGGCTAGCCTAGCTTTCTTGGGAAGTCTCAGGTCTGTGAGAACCCTGTCTCAAAAATCAGAAGGTGGATGGTATACCAAGGAATGACAATGAAGGCTGTCCTCCATTCCAGACACACACACACACAGGAAAACACACATGTACACATGTGTGTTCTTATACATACACAGAGAGAACAAATGATTTTAAACCCACATTTTTAGCATGTTAGTTGTCGATTGCTATATAACACAATGCCCTGATATGTCAGTACTTAGTGGGTCAGGAATCCAGGCGTGGCTTAGTAGGTGCCTCAGGTTCCCTCAGGGTCTATAATCAAGCTGTCAAAGAGGTCTGAAGTCTAATCCAAAGGTTCGACTGGACAAAGATCCATTCCTAACTTCACTCAGGGTGGGATCTCTTGGTAGGATTTATTTCTTAGTGGCCTGTTGGGGTAAAGGTCTCTGTTTCTTGCTACTGGTCAGAAATGAGGCACTAGACTGAGTCTACACTTAAGGGTTACACAAAGAGTTGCTGATCCCTGAGACTGTGTTACTGGCTGTTTACCCACAGGTGCTTTCCTTTTGGATTAAGCAAACTGTATTAAAACGCACACCATTTAGTCTTCTGAAAGGGCCTTCTCCCATTCGCAAATCCGTTGGCTGCATTTGTCTTGCTCACACCCTCGTGGGATTTCCTGATGCATTTGAATTCTAGCCACAGTCTCCTTGGTTGCAATCTTCTTCCTCCTCGCTTCTCCATTATTGAAATATTCACTCAAGAGAAGCCTCATGCACCATGTCTATCATGGGAGCACCTAATCCAGTCCCTAGATTTACAGATAAGAGCACTGAGACTCAGACTCCGTCAAGAGAAGAGGCCTCCCCAAAATCCCACAGGAAGCCAGAGGCAGGGCAGACACCCTGAGCCTCATCTGTAGCATATCCCAACACATCAAGATCCTTGCTGGGAAATCAATCCAAACAGGCACTTGAGCTCTAGGGAAAAGGCAGACATTTCATCAACATACAAATGAGGGAAACACTTAGGTGGCTCTTCTCCCCCTGTCCCCATCCTTTTCTTCACAGGGGGCTGACTTCATTCCCTCCTGGGAGTGGGAAGAACTCACTAGTTAACTGAGCAGTGAGCAAGCCTTTTTATGTGAGAAGCCTTGGAGTGCTAGTGGATGCCGCTTCACTGTGGTCACACAATGCCCTCTAGCCTTGAGTCTGGGTAGTTCAGGAGGAAAAATTTGAAAACAATGAAGGATCGTGAAACACACAAAGCCTGCTGTGCAGTTCTGACAAAGCTGTACGATCTGGAGATACTGAGGACCCCAAAACTGCCAAAGTGCCATGAGAAGTATTGGCACAGTGCCAAAGCTCCTGAGAGTCTGTCTGTCCCTTTCACAGATGTTTAAAAGGGACCTCAGCAACATCAATGAACAAAAAGAGTTCCTAAGAGTCTGTCTCAAGAGGGACCATAGCAACACCAATGAACAAAAGGATTTAGATCTTTTTGTAACTTTCTAAATATCCAGAACATTTTCCCTGATTTAAAAGAGATTACCAAAATGATCATGCACCTCTTTGTTGGTGGCAGTAATTGGCTTTTGGAGTACTGGGGATTCATCCTGAGCCCTGCACGTGCTAGGAAACACTCCCAGGGCTTTGTCCCCAGCCTACCTTTCATATATCCAGTCTAAACACTGCAGGTTTAGTGTCATACATCTGCACTCTCCTGTCTACCATTCAGAGTATTGCACTCCTTCCTCTGAATAGCCAATAGAAAGCTAGTATTTGTATTGCAGGTTTGTTCAATAGATGTCTACTAAATACCTATATGCTAAGTGTTAAGGATGTGAGCCAGAATGAACTCCTGTGGTATTAAGTAATATGTCTCCAAATTCCACCCACTTTCTTGATCCTGAGCTGTGCAAGTCCCTGGGGGCCGCTCAGATCACCCTCGGTGCCAGGGTTGGAGGTGTTCAAAGAATCTCTTCTTCCTACCCACTAAAATAGTTCCAGGGCATCAACATTCCAAGGTAAACCTTAGAACTAAGCTAAGTTCACCAGAAGAGAAGGCAGCTGTACTTGCCCCTAGAGTAGAACCTGCAAGAAAGCAAAGGCAAATTAGGCAAAGAGAGCTGAGCCCAGGAGAAAACACATCTAATGGTGGCCTGGGCCATCTGTCTTCTAAGAAAACTAAAACTGAGTTTCTATTGTTGTCAACAGAAAGTGGATCATAAGTTCTTAAGGCGCTCACAGTCCAGTAAGGCAAATTGTATCTAATATGGAATACTGAATAAGCATGATGGCTAGTATGGAAACATGCATACAAAGGTGGTTTGGTTTTTCTGAAAATAAATAGAAGGAATATTAAAGAATCCCCAGTAGGGAGTCTTCCTTCTGCCATGATGTGTCAGACCAATTTGGACAGGCAGCAATAATCAGGAAGAAGGACACAAATACAGAAAAAGTAGAGGGAGGCAGGACCATGCTCTAAAGTAAGCCTGCACATTGGGAAAGTTTCCCCTAGGAACGATTAAGAATCTTTATAAGGACAGAAAAGCTAAATCTTCTAGACTGCATACATGTCTGTCCCACTCAAAACCTCACAAGACTTGCATAGCACTGAGTCCAGTCAATATTCCAGCATAGGCTGGGAAGTGGCTCTTGAGACCATGACTCCCAGTTGAGGAGCTGTTGGCAGTTAGTGGTTGCTGGTGATAGGAAAAGTCCTTTTCTTCAGTGACATAGCCTCTGGTAGGTTCCCCATGCTACAGTAACTCCCACTCAAAACAACAGAAGGCATGAGAGCAAGAAGGGGCTCCTTAGGGAGAAGAAGGGGCTCCACAGAAGCCTGAGGAGGATAAAAGATGACAAAGAGAGAGGGGATGGAAACAGCCAAAATATATGTATGAGCTAGTCAAAGGACTTAAGTCTAAACTGGGATTTCATGTGTACCTGAAGTGGCTCAGACCTCAGCTATTTGGACCACAAAATAAGATAATGCTTATTTGTTAAAATCATTTTTGAGATACAACACATGCCAGAAAAGTCACCTTTTCCAAGTTTATATTTAGTGAGTTTGGGTGTGTTTATAAAGTCTATAGTTATCATCAATAATCCATAGACAATCTCCTCTCTATGTCTCCATCACGCCACCCCCGTTCCCTCTTCCTCTAGACCCTAGCAGTGCTAATGTTTTCTGTCTCTATGAATTAGACTATTCTGGAATTGCTTTTTATTAAGATCACAGTTATATTATTTTTTTAAGGTGCTGGACATCAAACCTTGGTCTCTGTGCATGTCACTATTGTGGGTATTTCTGTCTAAGAAAGAGGGAGAAAGAGATAAGGAGGGAGGCCTGGAGGGAGGGAGGGAGGGAAGGAGGGAGGGAAGGAAAAAGGGAGGAAGAGGGAGGGGGACGGAGGGAGGGAGAGAGAAAGAGCAAGAGTGAGCAAGCAAGAGAAACTCATCAAGAGGGGGGAGAATGAGAGCGAGTTCTTTCGGGTGGAGTGTAGACATCAGAAGACAACTTCAGGGGTCAGCTCTTTTCTTTCTCCATGAGTTTCAAGGATTGAACTCAGGTTGATAGGCTTTGTGTGACAAGCCCTCCCTTGTCACCCCCTGAGCCATTTCAACAAGCCAACACTAAGATTTTTTTTCTT
>NW_021604753.1:5724326-5769473 GCF_004785775.1 Grammomys surdaster | reverse complement strand
GGGTGGGGGTGGGGTGGTGTGTGGGGTGGGGGTGGAATCATCAAGATAAAGGGTGGGAAGATCATTCACGGTGTCTTTTTTTTTTTCATGTTTTCTGGAATTATTTTTTATCAGTTAATTATTTTATTTATGTTCATCCCAAATGTTGCCCCCCTCCTTGTCCCACCTCACAGGATGGGAGGGAGGATGGGGAAGAACCATAGTGTCTTTTTTAATTGCTCTCCACCGTTTTCTTTTTTGAGACAAGATCTCTCATTGAACCTACAGCTAACATTTTCAAATAGACTGGGTGGTTAATGAGACCCCAGGATCTGCCTGTCTCTACCCCATCCCCAATACTGGGGCCACAGATTTTTGTGCACCCATGCAGCAAGCCCTCTACTGACTGTACTATTTCCCCCACCTCAAGGCTGTTTTCTCCCCCACCCCTTCTTCCTGTCACTAGCTCAGTCGTAGCACACAGCCTGCCCGAAATATGACCCCATCATCCATTCGAATTCTTCCAAGTCCAGTCAGGAACACTTTGCCTTTGGGGATAATTGGTCCAAGAGATTACAGTTAGAGGTTGGGATACAGGACATAGGTGAAAGAGGACCTGAACAGTAAGCAAGATGGTGTACAGCCTGGGGTGAGAGGCGAGACGATGTGCCAGGGGTGAGAATCTGGGGGGATTGAAGTTCAGGCTTTATGTGGAGAAACCTCAAAGCCACTGAAGAACAGAAAAGGAAGCAAACAGACTTTTCTTTAGGTTCACTCTTCCAAATAATAGGTATGCTTACCACAGAATCTCCCCATGTTTGGCCGCCCTCCAAAGCTAACTTCTTCTTGGCTCTATTAAAATAAACATCTTTATTGACTAGAGCTGGGGATATCAAAGAAATTTGGGGATTTCAAATTTTTTCATCATTATCGTTGAAAGACATTGCCACATTTGATATGAGACAGAGGGATAAAAATGAAGGCAGTCTCGTGTTTGCTTCAAGACACATAACTAAAATTGGAACGGTACAGAGATGATTAGCATAGGCCCTACACAGGAGGCCACTCATGTCTGTGAAGCATTCCACATTTTTTTAAATAATGAAGAAATTCTCAGGGCATAGTTCTAGATTGTGAGGTGAGTTTCTTCCGAAATCTAGAATATTCCATCTCAGGCTGAGGAGATGTGGAAGAAGGGTGTTGTCAGAACAGTCTTCCTTCTCCTTTCTTGTAATATATTTCAAAGTGAATGCATTGCTAAGTTATGCATCTACTCATTTGAGCACTCGAGACAGTGACAGCTAGATTAGCTTGTGTCAGTATTTAGCATGTCCCCGAATCACCTCAAGTTCTTATTTTAAAAATCAGACTCCTGGATACTATCCCCAGAGTTTCACAATGTCCTTGAAGCAAGTGTTTGAGGAAGAGACTTGGGCAGCACTGAGTAAAGATTTGGGCATAGCAAATAGTTCTTCAGTCACAAATGAACTCTAAGCAGTTGAGCTTGTCTGTTGGAGCTCTAGGCTGAGACAAGGTCTGAATATAAGCCATCAGTTGATGATGTCTGCTGTGGGCAGAGCATGGACAGCTGAGGCACAAAGGGCATGGGTTTCTCATTCCTATAGCAATCACTCACAGCATGAGTCCTTCTTCTTCAGAGCTGTGCTAATCACCTCGGCATTATTCTGGCTTTAGTTTATGTATGCCAAAGAGATTACGAGAATTCCTTCATTCACATCTGATACAAGGGTCTCTGTGCACAAACAGACCCAGGAAGTCTGTCTTTTCAGCCCATGCTGTAGGAAAACCTGTGAGGGGATACATCCTAAAATCAAAAGTGTGGTTTAATACAAAGCATAGTGCTGTGACAGGAGCAGTAACAGGAGCAAGGAAGTATGCCTATCTGAACAGAAGACAGCTGAGTCTGCTCCTGGAGAATAAACAGGAATGTTCCAGGTGAAAGAAGGAGAAAATATACCAGACAGAGTTGAGTACAGACAATGCAAACAAGCATACTAGAGAAGTATGTTTCCTGGAATTTGGTTATTTACACACACATGCACACATGCACACACGCACATGCACACACATGCACACACATGCACACACAGGCACACACGCACATTTTCCTGACTCTTCTTCACTACTATGTCCTAGCCCCACAGACATGCTGTTTCTCAAAGTTTTAAGACTTCCGGGGTGGGGGCATTGGAGGAGTTGGGACAAGGGAAGGGAATGAGGAAATGATGTAATTATATTTTAATTAAAATTTCAAATAATTAAACAAAAGACTTATGGCGTTCCCACATGAAATCTTTGCCTCCCTGTAGGCCAGTCTGTGTTCTAATGTCTCGGTTTAAATGTCAACTCTTGCTCAACAGAGAGTCACCAGAACTTAGTGTGGGGGTAGGGTGCACGTACCTGCTGAAGTACACCATATGTCAGGCAGAACAGAAGGAAGCAAAGCTATGCAACCCAGACAAGTATGAATACCTAACCTCTATACACTCACCTGGCCACACCTGGTCAAGGCAGTGGCCATTTCCCCGTATATACTGTCTTGCCATACATGAATTACACATCTAACAAACTGGGAAACTACACACTAAGTTCCTCCACCCCTTCTCATCCCCATACCAGCACTGTAACAACCTTCAAATGCCACACCCATGCAGACACACATGCACACAGAACTGCAGAGGTAGAGTGGAGGAGAGAGGGAAGGGGGAGGGACAAAGAGCAGGAAAGAGAGAGCAAATCCACAGAACTGGAAGCAGAAGACACAGTGTTTTCTTTTTTTCTACCCATCACCTTGAAAGCACCACTTCTTGGCTTATATAGTTCACAAATTTTGGTTGAGCATCAGTTACATGCCAGACACACTATGTATTAAAGATACAGAAGTAAGACTTCCCTCCTTCTGCAGCACAAGTAATAGCTGGGGACCCAGAAATCCCACAGGCAGATGCAGCTGTGAACAGCAATCACCATAAGAAAATAAAATTGAATAATCAGAAAAGGGAGGGCATGGAGAGGACAGGAAGAAAGGGAACGACTTTAGCTGGACTAACAAAAATGTGTGAGGTGCGCAGGTGTCACTGGGGAGAGGATGGCGGCTAGGAAGCCAATCCTGCAAAGATGTAAGAGACAAAGACTCCATGGTGAAGCACCACCGTAAAGTAGGAATGAGCCTGGAAGCTTCGGGTGGCAGATGGAAGGTCCATAGAGCTAGCATGTGTCAGTAAGGGAGAAGAGCTGCAAAACGGAAATCTGGCTGGAGAGTTGGGAAAGACGCAGACCAGGCCCTTACTCAAAAGCAGCAGTGTAGAAATGTAGCTCATTGGGGAGCATACTTGTGTAGCATATGCAGGAAGCCCTGAGTTGGATCCCCTGGGGCCACATAAACCAAGACTACCCCTTCCATTCTAGTACTTGTGGAGTGATGGCAGGAGAATCAGAAGCTACATAGCACTTTTAAGGCCCTCTCACAAATTGCAGAAAAGAAGAAAAGAAATGAGTCCCAATTGTATTTGTGACTATGAACCCTGCAGGCTGTAGACAATTAATCATAAGGTACAAAGGACAGCCTAGGAAGAGTAGCTGCCCAAGAGATAATGTCTTCCTCTTGATCTACATAGCAGCACCATAATGCCCATTGCATGGATGAAAACAACTGAGCATCCACATAGTTCATATAACATGATGAATGTCGCATGACTAAGAAATAACAGCCAAGATTCACTCGTGTGTCTAAGCAAAGCATGCAGCATACATGCCATTAGCAAGCTCCACACGTCTCTGTCATGAGATGGAGCTGAGGGCCGTTTTCAGAGTCATGAGAATCCAGACACATGGATTCCCAGGCCCTCAAATCTACAACCACCAACTCAGACATGAATAAAAGGGCGTTCTGAAAGCCAAACCCAGCAGCCCATGAAGCAGAGACTCTTAGGAGAGTCGCCTTGTACATGTGGAGTGTTTACATTAGACCTGTCTGTCTTAAAATCCAGCGAATATTATACTGCATGTTCACTCTGTGCCAGGTAGTCTGCCAAGTACTTCCCATGTTGGATCCCTTACCAACCACATTATGAGGCCGTTCCTGTGGTAGGGAAGAAAATGATGGAGATCTCTACTTGATTGCCTCCTGGCAACACGAGAAATACCCTGAGAGCCTTTTCCATGTTCCAGTGGCTCTTCAGATACCTCTGTAACATGCTGCACAGTAGGAACTCAAGTGTAGCCAGTGAAGGGTGCCATATTCCTCGAAATCACTCACTATACACATACGCGTGTGCGCACGCGCACGTGCACACACACACACACACACACAGAGCTGGGCCACCTAACTTTCCTGGTGATTCTGTGACATTCTGCTCATCGCCTCAATTTTGTGAGTGAGAAGCTGAGGCTCTTCTAAGCTTTCTCCTTCTAAGCTAAAACTCTAACTCTGGCTTCCCAAAGGTGTGGCTGTTATCCTGAGGTCTGAGGAAACCATAAGAATGGAAACATGAATCTGGGGTAAAACTAGAGGGTAGAGTTGGTGATAGTAACAGTCTTGTCCCAACTCTGCTCTGCTCAAGTCAAAGGCAGGACTGTTTACCTTTTATTTTTGTAATGAATTAAAATAAATTGAAAAGAATGATTGTCCAATTGTTGACTCACTGATGCTATCCTGGGCTATGTGTCAGCACTGGCATGGGATTGATGCAGGGGAAGAGTTAAGGCTTGAATTATTATCAGAATTAGGGTGCTTTATTGGTTCACATCACCCAATCTTCCCCAGCCATTATGGCTTCACCAAAACATTAAACTACTCTAAACTTTCATTTTCCTCTTAAAACTAAATTAGTTCAGAGGAAATTGTGTTTTCTGAGCTCCAGTTCCAGCCTCAGGCAGAGGGAGTTACAGTACAGCGCACAAATAAACAACAATCATGGCCTAATTACTAAGTAGCAGAAGCATCCCTGTCAAGTGACAGGGTCCTGGAGGGAGGCAAGGCTCAAGTGGATGCCTCTGGAAGCCTGGAGATATTGACATGGTAATCTTCTGCTCCTCTAGCCCTGAAATCCAAAGACAAAGGACTGGCTAAGGCACCTGCCAGGTCCCTGTCCCTGGATGCTAACCTATGCTATCCTGTGCCTACTGCCATCATTGAGATCCCTGTTGGGGTAACCATAGGAATAGAATCTGAGCCAACTGTCGACCTCAGTATATGGCTGAAACCGAGCCATTCATTAAAGCTAAAACTATTGGATTAAGATCTATTTGCTGAGGCTCTGTTGCGTGTCAGAAAATGTACTGTACTCCTTGTTTTTAATCATTATCACACATCTATTCTCTCTGTCTACCCTTTTTGATAAAATATTCCTTTCATGCCAAGCATCTATCAAATCCTTTTGGCTTTGAGATTAAAGATAAGCCTATCATAGACCTTCCAACAATGGAGTGGTTGAGGCTAAGCCAAGCACAGGACCACAGTCATTGCAGGACATTGGTCATTTGATTACCCCTACACCAGCCATAGGACCTCAAATAGCCCAAAAGTAAAGCTGAGCCCAACACACAGTATCAGTCATGTGACTGAAGCTAAGCCGATTGTAGGATCTTACCATTCTGACATAGGATTGGTTCAAGGGCAGCAGTAGTTGGAAGTCAAACCAATCACAGTTTTTCTCCAGGATTTTTCTGCTTAGAGCTAGAAATAAGGTCTATCCTCCCAGATCTAGAAAAGTACAACTTTTATCTATCAATGGCCATGGGGGTGAAAGCTATCCTCAGAAAGACACAAAAGTGGTGAGTGGGTGTGGCAGGCCTGGAAAGCTGAGGTATGGAAGATAAAGATTACTGTCTCTGTGACAAGACTCCCATTCTGTCAGTTGCATTGCCCAAGCCCATAAATCATCCCAGCTTTCACCTCCTGTGAGTTTAGTCAAGATGGAGTCCTGTCATGAGCAGGTAGGGGCTGAAGGATGGCCTCACGGCCTCACCTCAATAGCTAACACATACTGAGCAAGCCCTGCAGACAGGCACCTACATGACTCATTTCATTGAGTTCCTAAACCCATAGAACTATGAAGGTGGTACCAAGGAGATGCCCATTTCATAGTTAAGGAAACTGGGGCACAGAAATAGTAAAGTAATTTCTCAAAATCATACACCTCATCATTGTAGAATGAAAACAGCTCTATGTTGTGAACTTTTGTGCTTCCTTGCAGAGAATGGTGTGGAAACTGGGCATCCCCCTTCCCAGGTGTGGGAAGATTTAGAGTTCCAGAGCTTGGGACCCAGCTTCAAAGCCACCCTTCTTCATCTGTCTCTCCCCTACTTCCAGACGAAATCTTCCCGTTGGATTTTCTCAGCCGCTGTACAAGCCCTGAGCTGATCTCTTTTCATTTCTACGAATGGAAATATCTTTATTGTGTTTTCTTTTTCCACTGTATCTGAAGATGATCCACGCTGCCTGATGTTATTCTCACTGGTAGTGCTCCAGCCCACAGATGCCAAGGGCTGAAACTTCCTGTTATACAACTGTTCCCAACTTCCAGGGCTGATTGCCCCTGGCAGAAGCAGCCCCAGACAGGCCAGAGTGTTTGATGCCGAGAGAGCATGTCAAGGCTGCCTGGGCATTTGCTAGTCCCTTTTAATTTTGAGAGCAAGAGAGTCTGGATGTACAGAAATGAGGGGAAGGCAGAGAGACAAGGAGAGAGAAGGGCAAGGTAAGATAAAGTGGAGTTTGCAAAGCAGCAGTCAAAAGCAAAACCAATATCATCACTGCTCATCCCCTGCTGGCTTCCTGATAAGGCAAGGCATTTGAGATTGCTCCTGAAAATGGGGACTTGGCCAGGGTGACCTTGGATGCAAGAATTCTTCACTCCCAAAGCAACCCAGAACTCTTCCTGTTTCAGGCCCTCAAGTGGATGTGGCCTGAGAAGAGTCCCTAGGTCCCCATGAAAGCCTTGTCTTGTGGCTTGGATTGCAAACAAGCCACCTATTTTGGCATATTTTCTAGCAACTTCTTTGGGGAGGGAAGAAGTGGTTTCTGTAGCAGTTAACATGGGATGCTAGCATGGCTTGAGTGTAAGGTTCAAGTGTAAGTCTCTTTGCAGCAAACGTGAGCAACCCGTGGTAGATGGGGTACCTTCCGTCAGCCTCCTGCCCTCTGGCTTCCGTAAAACCATCATCTGAAATAGATCCCTCTCTGCTGGAGGCTGAAGAGAGGAGAAGACGTTTAGATAGGGAGTATATTCTTTTCCTACTATGGATACAACAAACTACTATAAATCTAGAGGCTTAGAACCATGCATATTAATTAATCTGCATCCCTGGAGCCTGGAATTGGCTCCAGGGAAGAATCCATTTCACTGTCCTCTTCAGCTTGTGGTGGTCAGCAGCAGTCTTTGGCTCATAGCGCCTTCCTTCAAGCCAAGTTACTCTCATTGTATCAGCTCTGTGTTCTGCTCTTCCTTCTGTCTCCCTTTCCTATGCTGGAGAAAGCCAGTGATTACAATTCACTTACCTCAACCCTCAGGATGACTGCCTCACTTCAGTACTCAACGATTCCACCTGCTGCCTTTATTCCCCTCTGTGAGACAACCTAACGTAGTCGTGGGTTTCTGGAATCGGGATGCGAACATTCATTTTGATCATTATTATACTGCCTATTATAGAAGCTTTGGCAAAATTCTCCATTCTGTGTATTTGTGTGTTGTTACTGTTGATTTGGGATAGCACCTCAAAAGGTAGCCCAGGCTAGCCTCCAACTTGTGAACCTCCTGCCTCAGCCTCCAAAAGGATTAGAGGCACGCTCATGAAATCTTTACTAATACACCGGGTGCCTGAGGCCTCCTTTTGTCCAAGGTCAGGGAGAGGACTTGAAAAGTGACGCAGAAACTTGCCTCTCACCACTCCCCCCCAAGAAAATGATGTTTGTGTGGATGTCTGCTAAAGCAATGTTGACACTCATGTGTGTGTTTGAGCCCAGGCTGGCCTCAAGCTCTCATCCTCCTGCGATGAGATTAGAGATGTCCACAATGATGTCTGAGAACAAAAGCTGGGGAATCTCCAAGACTGCCCCTCTCTCCCTTATAAACAAGTGATGAGACCTTCTTGTACACATACAATTTCCACAATCTCTCCTAGGGAACAACACATGCTTGCTTTCACTCAGGATGTCTTCCTGTGTTGCTGTGTGGTCCTAGATCACCAGGATGTTGTTTCAAAGAAGTCTTTGCTGTCCCATCAGGGTGACCACTCTGAGTGAGGTTATGCAGTGTGGTGCAGCAATACCACAGGTAGATTAGCACAGACTCATTTTAGGCCCTTGGACCGTCAGTCCTTGGTGGGATTCTGGGCTCTCTGGCCATAGCTAGCTAGACTACCAGCTGGAACATTGGATATAGATCCTTGAAACAAGGCTGAGACACCAACGCAGACATCCTGACATCTACGTAGGTAATTTGGGGGCTGTGGGTGGCTCAAGGGTCTTCTGACAAAGCCTAAGTTCTGGACATGTGCCTTTTAAAGGTTCCAAACTGCAAAACTTAATCTTTCTTTACTGGAACAGTGCTGTCACTGGGGAAAGCCCTCTTCTGGTTGCTTCCATGCCTCTCTCTGCCTCTCCTCCATTCACCCCCCACTTTTCTTTCTTCCTTCTCTCTCTCCTGGCAATCTCCCCCATCCCTCTGTCTCTGTATCTCTGTCATAGCTCTGTCCTTCCACCTGCTTCTGTCTCTGCCTATCTCTTTATTTGCCTCTCTGACTTTCTTTGTCTCCCCATCTTTTTCTCTATTCATCTCCTGTGTCTCTGTCTGTCTTGGATCTGTTCCCCTATATCTCTGTCTCCTGTCTCTGCCTCACTGTCTCTCTCTGTCTGTCTTCGATCTGTTCCCCTGTGTCTCTGCCCCCTATCTCTGTCCCACTGTCTCTCTCTCTGTCTCTGGATCTGTCCACTTGTGTCTCTGTCTCTCGTCTCACTCTCAGTGAGACACACTTTCTTCTCTGTGTTTTATGTGTGTGTTTATACATGTGTTATTTGTATGTGCGTATGTGTGGCTGTGTTTGTTTACGTGTGTTGTTTGTGTATTGTTATTGTTGTCATTGTTGTTTATATGTGTCCTAGTTTGCTTTCTATTTCTATGATAAAACAGTTACCAAACCAACTTGGAGAGGAAAGGGTTTATTTCACATACAGCATACAGTCTATTACTGAGGGAAGTAAGGACAGGAACTGAAAACAGAAACCTGGAGACAGGAATTAAAGCAGAGGCCATGGAGGAGTGCTGCTTACTGTCTTGCTTTTCCTAGCTTGCTCAGTTTGCTTTCTTATACAACCCAGGAGCACCTTCCCACTGGTGGCACCACCTTGAATGGGGACACAGCATTCTATGGGGACAGTGAGCAGTTCTTTTTCTTCTTTGTCTGGAGAAAAATCAGACTGTCCCAGGGAGAACTGCAGCCTGTTTAAAAGCCTTGGCTGTTCCCACCCAATGCTCTTGTGCTTTGAAGAGGCTGTGCTTCCTGTCTGTGCTGGCTGACTGGGATGCTCTAGGGGTGTGGGCCCTCTCATGTCAAGCATTAATCAATAAAAAAAAAAAAGCACTGGGGATATGCCTACAAGCAATCTGAGGGAGACAGTCCTTCAACTGGGATTTCTTCTTCCCAAATAACTCCAGTTTGTGTCAAGTCAACAAAGACTAACTAGCAGTTTGTGTGTGTGTGTGTGTGTGTGTGTGTGTGTGTGTGTGTGTGTGTGTTGTTTTTGTATGTATTAGATGCCTGTATTGTTTGTGTATCTGTATTGTTTGAGTTGTTTGTGTTTGTGCATACACATTGTGTGTATTGTGTGTGCTGTGTGTGCACATGGTATGTGTGACTTGTTTCTTGTGTGCTTCCATCTGCTTACTGTTTTCTTCTCTGTGCCTCTTAACTCTTCAAAGCTCTGACTTTGGATCTTATTTTTCCCTTGGTTTGTTTCCTCCCTTACCTCCTGTCCTCCTCTGTCACGTCAGTCTGTATTTCTCTTTGATGCTCCTCTCACTTCTCTGCAGGATGAGAGGAGAGGAGAGCAGGAAAGACAGAGGCAGAGGAGGAGAATATGTTACACTCTCCTTCCCTTCATTTCCCCCATCAGTCCTGGCCCTGAGCTCAAGTGCCAAGCTCTGCCCACACCCCTAGAGCATCCTAGTCAGCCAGCACAGACAGGAACCACAGTCTCCCCTTAGTGTCCAAAGCACAAGAGCATTGGGTGGGAACAGCCAAGGCTTTTAAACAGGCTGCAGTTCTCCCTGGGACAGTCTGATTTTTCTCCAGACAAAGAAGAAAAAGAACTGCTCACTGTCCCCATAGAATGCTGTGCCCCCATTCACAGTCAGCACTTTTTCACTGTTTACTTTCTCCATGAGGAAACTCTGACATTCCAGAGCTGAGAAGCGGGTTTGGAGAGGGAACGGGAGAAAAGAGATAATTATGTGCCCAGCTCTTGGCAGTTGCACGTTTTTTCTTCCGTTTTATGTTCCAAGTCATAATCCTGCACATATAAAATTTAACCACCACTGCATTGTTAGCATTTTTCAGAGAGAATTCTTCAGCTATAGCACCAACCAATTTACTTGAAAGAATTGCTGGAGTCTGTTTATAGCCAACAGGCCCAGATTGGCTTGTGACACTCCTGGTGTACCTGTTAACAGTCACCCTGGCTTTTCCTCATTCGCTTCCTCGTCTATATAGCATGCAGGTTATAGAAGTGCTGGCTCTTTGATGAACACCCTCCTCGTGGCTTCTTTTCTGGGCAGGCATTGGAGTATTGACAGAAGAAACAGGAGAGACTCCATTCTGGAAACTTCTCTGGCTGGGGTCACATCTAGCTCTTCATTTGCACTCTGGCTTACTTTGGGTCAATCATTAAACCCTTCTGAGACCCACTTCCAGTTTATTCCATTGCAAATAGACAGCTTATCTCTCAGGCTAATGTAAGGATGGATTGGAACAGTGGATGAGGTAAGTCCAATACATACAAAAGACATGTCCTGTGCAAGACAGTGTGTGTCTGTTTTACTCTTCATTCAACTCAGAGGTTAGAGTCTGTCAAGCATTTGCTGCTCATAAAATGGGTAAAAGAGCATAGGAGTCTTGCATGAGTCATGAGTGAACCTCCTCCATACTTCTGAGATGAGACTTCATAGAGAAATCCCAGCTAGGACTTTGAAATACTCCTTCTTTCTCCCTGACTCCTAGATACCAAAAGGCCTTTCCAGCCCCACACATTTTGCAATTTTAGGGCTCTAAGAGCAGGGCACTGTGGAAAGTCCATAGAAGTTAAGACTCCTTGACAGCAAAACTTCATCTTGAGTTACCTTAAACATCAGTCATTGATTGACGTGGTTGGTATGTCCATGCCTGTAGTCATGTGACACTGAGGATCCTGTGCCCATTATCACAGCTTCTTCCACAGCTTTCATCTGCTTCTTGAGTTGGTCTGTTTATAGCCAACAGGCCCAGGTTGTCTTGGAACACTCCCTGGTGACAGGCACCCTGGCTTTTCCTCATTCGTTTCCTTGTCTGGACCATCGTATTAGCTATAAACAAGATGGCTCTCTTCAGAAGCTGGGTCCTACAGTATAATACTACGACGGTTTCAACTCAACCCAAGGACTGGCAAGCTGACTCTGGTCCAATGCCTGCTCTGTTAAAGTTTTACTGGAGCTCAACCACATCTAGTCACTGGTGTGTAGTCGATGGCAACTTTTGCAAAGCAGAGACAGAATTCAGAAGCTTCAATAGCCATAGACGAGAAAGAAAGGAAGACAGGAGGGAGAGGGAGAGGAGGGAGGGAAGATGGGAGGGAGGGAGGGGAGGAAGGAAGAAAACCAAAAAGCAAGAAAGGAAGGAAGAAATGAAGAGAGAAAGGATGGAAAGAAGAAAGAAAGGAAAGAAAGAAAGAAAGAAAGAAAGAAAGAAAGAAAGAAAGAAAGGAAGGAAGAAAGAATCAAAGGAAGAAACAAAGAAAGGAAGAATTCTCCATGGTAGTCACCACTGGGGCCATGCCAAAGAACCCTTGCTGACCTTATCTACAACAGGCCCTGCTTGTATCAGATGAGAGTGGTGGTTTGAATGAGAACGGGGCCTGTGTAGGATCACATACTTGAATTCATGGTCATTAGTTGGTAGAACTGTCTGAGGAAGGATTAGAAGGTGTGGCCTTGTTGGAGGAGGTGTGTCACTGGGGAGCAGACTTTGAGGTTTCAAAAACTTTCCCAGCTAGCTCTGACTCCTGACTGACTCGTGTTTTTTAGATCTCAGCTCTTGTGGCTGTAAGTTCTCAGTTACTTATGCTCTAGCACAACGCCTGCCTTTCTGCTGACATCTCCCCACCATGACGGCCATAGATGCACCTCTGAAACTGTAAGAAAGCTTCCAATAAAACGCTTTCTCTTTTATACACTCCCTTGGTCATGTTGTCTTTCACAGCAATGGGGGGGGGGGGGTATAAAGTCTCAATGGTCAGGGACTTGACTCTCCCTAAATCATTTCCTGGGGCTTGGAAACCCCTAATAAATTCACTTTCAACCTGTGGGCACCCGTCTGCTGGAAGGTGAAGCTAGCTGAAGCACCTTGATTGAAATTCCTCCCCACCAAGATCATAGAGAACAGGAAAAACAAGGGCAGTTGCCTGAGGAACAGGAAAAGGATAAATCAGGAAAAACACGGGAACCCAATCCCACAGACTACGTGAAGGAACATAGGCATCATGTCCAGGGTCATAGACACAAATTTGGATGTCAGCTTGTCAAAAGTGCTCCGTTCCCTAAGAATCTGTTGATGCAAGTTTTCAGTTAGCAAGCAGATGCTTCTCTTCTGGAAGAAGTGTTCATGTGGATTCCTGTACTGGGAACTCCAGAGCTATCCTGTCCTCAGCACTGATGACTGAGCAGAGAGCAGAGAAAACCAAGTAAAACACTATTGATCTTTCTGTTTGAGATACAGCCGTGGGCGGAGGCTCAACAACACAAACCTCTTAAACCGGAGGCAGCGTCTGAAGCTGGAAATGACCCTTCAGACCCTGCCGAGGATGCCAGCTCCTTGTTCATCAGGCTGTGAAACTCTCCCAGTTTCAGACAGCATCCCATGAGCACAGCAGACAAAGCCAATCAATCACAGAGCTCTTTCCCCCACTCTTCAGTGCAGCAGCCAAGCATATGCTCACCCCACAATGGTTGTGTTACACCTCCTTGTCTTCCCTGACTATCCAGATTCCAGAATCCTCATCCAAACACAAAGAAAAGCCTGGAAAAGCCTGCAGTGCCTCTCTCTATTCTAAATACAGATCTCTTCATAATAGTCTCTCGTTGAAATACATCAAGAAACCAAACGCCCATTGATAGATGAATAAATGAACCTGAGTAATAGGTACATTCAATGGAGTATTGTTTAGCCTTTAAAAGAGAAGAGATTCTGGCATCTGCTGTAGCATGGAGGAAACTTAAATGCTAAGTGAAATAAACTGCACACAAATGACAAATAGTATAATTCATTTAAATAAGGTCCCCGTGCAGACAGAAAAATACATTCTTTCAGAGTCTAGATGCTGAGAAAATAGAGAGTTTCTAAGTGAAAGTTCTGGGGTTGGATGGTGATGGCGTTGGCTTCCCAGTGATATCAGTGTATTTTAAAGCCATAGAATTATGCCCAGGCTTAAGGAACCATCGCAGCGGGAAAGGCCAAAGGAATGTGAGAGTCAGGGAATGGGAGGGGTCCTATGACAGGATAGCCTCACACATCATCTGACAGCAGCTGGAGTTACCTGCAGAAAGCTTGAACAAGATCAGCCAAGTGGGTAATGATGCTCACGCCTTTAATCCCAGCAGTTGAGAGGCAGAGGCAGGTGGAGCTCTGTGAGCTCAAGGCCAGCCTGGTCTACAGAGCCAGTTCCAGGACAGCCAGGGGTTACACAAAGAAACCCTATCTCGAAAAAACAAACGAGAAAAAAAAAACTTGTACAAAATTAAGCTAGTTGAAAGTCCAGTGTGTGTGGAAAAGGGACTCATGAGTCCCCACCCTTGGCTGAGGTGCTCCACTCCTGGCTGAGGTGCTCCACTCCTGGCTGGGGTGCTCCACTCCTGGCTGGGGTGCTCCACTCCTGGCTGAGGTGCTCCACCCCTACCGAGGTATTGTTACAGCTACTGAAGGAGAGAGAGTCACTTTTCTTTGGGACTGTGGTCACTGGTAGGTTGTCTAATCCCCAGTGCTTGGCCCCATAATCACGTGCAGATGAATAACACTAATTGGACTAGGAGGAGGATTTCAAATGGTGGAGGAGACAGGAAGTTGGTAGGGAGCCATGCTGTGGGGGCTGTGGAGAGTTGGAGGAAAGAAGGAGGTGCATGCAGCCAAAATATAAACTGAATGTATGTATGTATGTATGTATGTATATAAATTTTTCAAAAATAAATCATATTTTTGAAATAACTCGTGTAAAACAAACTATCTCTAAGGTGCAGATGACTTTCAGTCGTCAGTGTGGTATTCAGGTTCTGTGCTGTTCTGTCCAGCTTGGCCCCACTCTCTTTCATGTTTTCCCCCACCCAAGCTCTTTCCGCCCTGGATATGCATTGTGGTAACTACATGCCTTTTTTCCCAGGTCCTAGAAACACTTGCTTCTTCTCCATCCTTGGGGTCCGGGTCTTATTGTGACACCCTGCAGATCTCACTGCAAACGACCTTTCTTCTGTAATTCTGACTGGATCCCACTGGGGTGGGCTGGCTCTCACTTCCTCCGTTTCCCTTCAGCACCCTACCACAGTGGCTCACCTCCGTTCCCCTTGCTCTGTGCTGTGGTGTGTCTGTCTCTCTCCTCTGCCACTTCATCTTGATATTGCAGAGTCACACTGAGCCCAGCGCACACAGTCCATAAGGAACATTTCCTCATTGTGTCCCAGTATCCAGAATATCTGACACCAAGCATCAGTGGACATAAGCTCACCTGGAAATTTGTTTTAAAATGTAGGTTCATGGGACACTGAGTTCGCTCTTGGACAAAGGCAGTTACCACCAACCTGACAACATGAGTTTGATCCATGGATCCCATGTGTTGGAAGGAAAAACTCCTACAAGTTGGCCCCTGGCCTCCACGCATGCATGAGCACACACAGAGACATATAAATAATAATGTAAAAAATTACTTTTAAAATGTGAGTTCTGGACCCATTCAGAAATGCAGACCATTTGTCCAATATAGATCAGAAATTCTAGAACTTACTCAGTCAAGGTAAATTTTCAACCCTAGTCTGTGAGGACCTCCACCTGAGGTTGAGGGAAACAACGCTTTGGCTTTAAAAAGAGTGCTACAGTGTGCAACCAGGTATAAAGTTTCTTTAGATTGCACTGCAATCTTTTACTTCACATCCAATCTACTCTGTACTTAGTCCCAAGCAATTACTGTTAAATATTGTCATTGTATAGCTTGTTTTCCTATAAATAGCATAATTATGAAATTTTCGCAGATGTTGCCACTTTCTACTTAATTGTCTACACCTGGGCTGTTTTAACCACTGAGGTTATAAACCTGGAACGGGCTGCAGTGCTCTCGATGAACAGCAGCCACGGAGTGAGAACTACCAAATCTACTGGCAAGCAGCACGGAGGGGAACACCCAGACACCCATCTACTCATTTAAGTAGTATCTGCTGAGGATTTTTTTTTTCATATATCATTGCTACATTGTGCAAATGAACCCTGGGAATTGGCTGAGGACAAGGTGGGATGATCTACCAGTTAGAGCAGTAGTACCAGCCATCTTTTTTTTTTTTATTAATAAACTTGTATTTTATTCAATTTGATCTTTTTTGTTTGTTTGTTTGTTTTTGTTTTTTTTTTTGCTTTTTTTTTAATTTCTTTTTTTTTTTGAACATGAAATGCTTTTTTATAGCATGTTTTACAAGGGGAGGGGGTAAGAGGGTCCAGGTGGTGGAAAAGTACAAAATCTTCTTGGCCTGTGCCTTGAAACATGTCATGGTCTATATGGTACACTGCCTTGAATTATGATCTACCTGCAGTTCTTCAGAAGATATGGTACACTGCTTGAGTTATGGTCTCCCTGCTATTCTTAAGAAGACATGGTACTCTGCTTTGAGTCTATCTGCAGTTGCTAAGCAGGATCTTGCAGTTGCCAAGCTTCAGAGGACATTGTGCAGGTGGGGAAAGGTAGGGGGTAAGGGTAAGGGCGAGGGTCCTGGCTTCTGGCATCTCCCCCTTCTCTGTTTAGTTAGAGGAGGCGTCTTATGTTCAATCCCAACTATGTGAGTTTTGAATTTGGATGTCTAATTATGGGGGGTCTTAGACAAGTTCACAACCCCAAAACACTGATGTGAGACAAGTCACATCGATGGTCGAAGGCTTTAGGCTGTCGACGATGGGCAACGTCAAGGGACTCCGATGTGGGTGAAAGGAGGGTGAGAGCCCTGTCTTAGGCCATGTAGGCTGCACCCACTCCCAGCACCACGCACTCCTTTTCGGCTGCATTGGGTGGGCCCCTGGGAAGTGGACCTACAATAATCCCGTCATTGGGCTAACTCACAGCCATTCTAGTCTCTTGTAAATGTTCAAGTTACCAACCATTTGTCAGTTTGGGGTGTAATATTGTCATAAAGGAAGGCTCCCCAATGTTAGCGGCCATATCAAGGGTGGCCTTGGTTTAGGAAAAAGCCAATTTTTGTTGTGGTGATCAAGAGGCCAAGCTCTCTAGCGAGAGAAATGAGGGCAAAGCCAGGCATACCAGGAACCCTTCTGCAGGGCGTGGAAGTCTAGGGGTCGACCGTAGGGGGAGGCAGGGGAGCTGACAGCTGTGTCAGTCTCCTGCGGAGTCACTTCTGGATCCTCTGCAATTTTCAGCTGATGGTAATGAACTTCAACTGCCTTCTTGATGGCAGTATCAATCTGGTTCCGTGGACGACAGATCACGGGCGATGATCTCTGTCTTGCTCAATCTTGATGTCGTGCGCACATCCTCTCAATGAGGGTCCGTCCAGATGGGTCCGTGCCTCGAGCCCCACGTCTGGGTGCCACTTGACCGGGCGGTGGTGGCGCACGCCTTTAATCCCAGCACTCGGGAGGCAGAGGCAGACGGATTTTTGAGTTCGAGGCCAGCCTGGTCTACCGAGTACCAGCCATCTTACAGGCTGCTCCAGCAGTATTCGATAGAGGACATGTCTGGTGAGATGCAAGACAGGGAAACTTCCTATGGGATACTAATTTCCCAAGATCCTTTATGGCTTCTCATTGACTTCCTGCTCCAAATCCTTAACTGAGCAACCTCAACCCCTCTTGGCCATCTCTGGGCCAGAGTGATCAAGAAAGGGAAGTAGCTGATTCCCCAAGTCTAGCCCATGTGTTATCCCTAGGGATGGGAAGAGGAGGCTGGGTCAGCTTTAACCCAACCATAGACTGAGAGCCAGCTGCAGGTAGCTCCTTTTGGTGGCTGATATCGACAGTGAACTGAAAAGGGTTTAGGTCACCATGGAGACAAACCTCTGGGCATGTTTATGAAGAAGTTTTTAGATTGGGTTAACTGCAGTAAGACCCACCTTGGATGTCTGCTCTACCTGTTGAAGTCCTGAGCTAAATAAAGATCAGAGAGTGAACTGACCACCGACACTCACGGCTGTCTGCTGCCTGACTGTGAATACAGTACAAGCAACTGCATCAAGCTCCTGCTGCTCTGCCTTCCCCATCATCATCGATGACACTCTCAGACTGTAAGCCAAAATAAACCCTTCCTTTTTCCCTTCCTTCCTTCCTTCCTTCCTTCCTTCCTTCCTTCCTTCCTTCTTTCCTTCCTTCCTTGAGCTGTTTTTGTCTGGTATTCTGTTGCAACAGCGAGACAAGTAACAAAGCCCCCAGAGAAAAGCCTGTGTTGCCATTGGAAGATGGGTGCTAATGCTGAAGAACCCCTATGAGAGTAGTTTCCAGAGATCTCCTACCCCTCAAACCCTACCTGGGTGAGACCACTACTCTAGGGGATTATGAATTAATAATATCACACCCCATCCACATCCCCATCCCTAACCCTGGCCTACCAGCTTCCTGGGACTCCAAACCTATCCCCGGTATATCCCCACATCTGCCATGACAGGATGAGGAAGTGAGGAAGGCTGCAGATGACAGAAGAGGCAGAGAACCTCTGCTTGTTCCCATAACAGATGGGCACCTGTCAGAAAAGCCCTCAGGAAAAAATGTGGTCTCTCAAGGTCTCTTGCCTGTAGACTTTAAATTTTTCCACTCACCCTGGCATGGCTATTAATTAATATTGTTATTATCTCTCATTGAGATGGATGGGAATACTAATTACCCCTCTCATTCAAATCTCTCCATAGTCGTACTGATCTTTAGACAAATAACAACATACAGCAGATGACTGATGCTCTGCATTTAGCACTCGTTCGTAACTGAGTCATCTGTGTTGATAGCGCTGCCACTGGCCTGGGCTCTTTGCTTCGCCATTCTTCTCCACTGTGCATCTTCCTCTCCCCCATTCCCTTCTTCCAGTAGCCATATCATTCGTTCCTTGGTTGGGAACAAAGAAAAGGGGAAACCTCTTGAAATAAACCATGGCATGGTGAAAGAACAGTAGCTTCTTTCCCATAAAATCAAATACGCAACCAAGACCCAAGTCTGTTTCTTCTCTTCCTTAATTGGAGGAACTTGAGATAGTATCAGCTGCCCAACACTGCCTCCATTTGGGGTGTCATAGTTACTTTTCTATTGCTGTCATTAGATACCAACAACCTCGGAAATTTCTAAAAGAAAGAGTTTATCTGGGGTTTACAGTTTCAGAGGCTTAGAATCCATCCCCTTGTGGTGGAGAACATGGCAGCAGGCAGGCACAGTGCTGGAGCAGTACCTGAGAGTTCACATCCTGATCCACAGCATGAGGCAGAGAGTTAGCAGGGAAGCTCTCTCAAACCTCAACCCCAGTGACACATCTCCAGCAAGACCACACCTCCTAATCTTTCCCAAACAGTTCCACCGAACATTCAAACCTGTGTGGGCCATTCTCAATCAAACCACCACTTAGGGTAAATACACAAAGACCACCTAAACATGAATGAATAAGAGCCATTTGTTCAAGGTTTTCTATAATGATAGGGTCAGTTGCAATGCTCGAATCTAATCAAGATGCAGAAGAAGGCAAAGGAATGGGAGAGTGTTACAGCAGAAGACCAAGTGGATGTTGGTCGTGCCGTGATTGGGGTTCAGCAACAAATGATGGAAGAGGCTCCCTCTCACAATGAGAATCCTACCTGATGCATGGCAAATGCACACTTGAGATTCTCTGGTTGGTCCTGAGCCAGAAGCAGGAGCAAACTTATTCCTTGAAGAAGTTGTTTGCTGACTGAGTCCTGGCAGTAAGAGGCGGAGTGGTGCTGTTCTACATGGTCTGACCGTTGTCCATGTGAATGGTTGGTCTCTCAGTCTCCTCTCCAATAAACTGAGGCTGAAAGCAATGCCTAACAGTAGATATGGAGAGAGCAACAAGAGAGTATATATAAATTGCTCGGCTTCACACCCAGCATCTGTTCATACACTTAACAAGTGGCTTTTTCATCCCTGTTCTGGGAATGGGAACCCCATGATGGGCAGACAAGAAAAGTCTCTAGGCTTACACGGCTTTCTTCTATTGTTAGAAGACAACCCATAAAGTGTCAATCAACAAAGGAATGTCATGCCAAGATAAATCTTGAAAAGTAATAAGGAGTTGAGGGAGCATATTCTACTGGATATGAGAGGTTGTCACTTAGATATAGAAGTGTTCAGAAAAGACCTTCCTGGAAAGATGATATCAGACATGGAGGCAACCTTAGCCATACTGTTGGCCTCAGGGAAAACTAACAAATGGCAAACAGGATACATAGGTACAACACATGACATGTCAGAAACGTGATGAAGGCCAGGATGGTTGCAATGGAGTGACTGCTGAGGATCATTGAGGACAAGGTCTCAGAGGGACAAGCATGTCACAGATAGGTTACTAAGCATGCTCCATGGCTTTTACTTTAAAAGCAAAGGTAAGAAAAGCATTGTTGGTTAAAATGGTGCTGCCTGGTTTTCCTTGAGGATACATGAATAGATGTCTATACACCCCAGAACAGGCAACAACAACAGACCCAGGGAACTGTTCCAGCCATGTCTATGTTGGTGGGTGAATGAGTTTATAGGATCTCTCTGTGGCTGTGATAAGCACCATGACCAAAAATCAACTTGGAGAAGAAATGGTTTACTTCATCTTACAGTTTACAGTCCATTGCTGAGAGAAGCTAAGGCAGGAATTCAAGACTGGAAGCTGGAGGTAGAAACCGAAGCAGAAGCCAGGAGCAAATGCTGCTCACTGGTTTGCTCTGCCTTTTCTTATATAGCCTGTTCCTATCTGCCTAGGGATGGCACTGTCCATAATGGACTAAGCCCTCACTCACCAATCACCAATCAAAATAATGCCCCACATGCTAGTCTGAAGGAGGTGGTTCCTCAGTTGAGCCTCATTTCTCCCGGGTGACTCTAGTTGATTCAAGTCGACAAAAAGCTGAACAGCAGAGCTCACTTCCAAGAGCAAGAGTGACTGGTTACAGGAGCATGAGTAGCTTCAGAGGAGCTACATCACACTCATGTCCCCAGCCAACATGAATGACAACCTCCCCAAAACTCCAAAGATGAGGTACCACCACCACCACCTGTATACTCTAGTTCCATGTGCATCTGGAAGAGGACTGCATGCATCGTGGTTGGGGTGGAGGCTCCTTTCAGGTCATGCTCTAATGGCCTTCCCATCCCCTTCTCCAATGAGGAAACATCAACAGGTTGAGTCTTATGAGAACCCTGTGAGATTAATCCCAGTAGCTGATGGAAGGTGGAGAGGGCCATGTCATGTCCAGAGGACAATGTCCACAGAAGCAGCTGTAACAGGAACTCAGTCTTCACTTTTACTGTAAGCTCCAGAACTGCAAACCTGCCATGGTGGTCTATCTGCAAGCTGTGACATCAGACATGGAAGGGCGTCATGACCCAGTGCATGTGGTGGAGGCTGAAGCGACAGAGTCTGCCAGTGGGCAGGACTCAAGGTAAGATCCAGAAAAGTGAGGATGCGAAGACGGGCTCTGGGTTTGGTGGATAGAGGAGTCATAATGTCATCTTAATATCTGTGTTCACCAATTGTGGGGAGAGTTTGGAAATGAAAGAGCAAGCAGGAAAGGGCTGTGACTGGAGGGAAGGAGACAGGGCTCTCACTCTGCCTCTAGCTTCTTTTAAAGACTGATAGAAAATAACTACACAAGTCCAGAGTTCTTTGTCGGCACCTTCCCTTTTGTTCCTGTCCCTCCCTTCTCACCTGGGGCTGTGATTCTCCCAGATGCATGCATGGTGCGAGCAGCTGCTGAGGGTAGCAGCACCCATAAGCCCTGGGGCTAGGGGTAGAGAGAGGTACCAGTAAGCCCTGTACCACCCCTCTTTCACCTCCACGGAGTGGGAAAGCAGGGTCTTCATGGCCAAATTTCCTAATTACCTTCACAGCAGCTCTCGGAGGCCTGGTTGACACTCCTGAAAAACTGAAATGCATCTAGATGAGGAGCCCAAGCGGGGAGCTGGCCTGCTATTGGTCGGAGATAACTAGGCTGTTGTCCGAGTCTCTCAGAAGAGGCTGTTCAGGAACATTAGCTAGGTCTGCTGGCATTTTGCAGGCTGCGGCATGCAGAGAGATGGAATGAGCCAGGCAGGGGATGTGGCGGTCATCAGAAACAGACTCTGCCGGGGCTGTGGGCTGCATGGGTGTCCTGGAGGTACGGGAGAAGGAGATTCCGGCACTTGTATAGAAGCTGCAGCAGATATCCTGTCTGGGTCCTTTAGACAAAAGCCCCACTTAGAGGTGCACTTTAAGAGAGTTTAATGCTTCACTCGGATAATCCAATTCGCCTCTGTGACCCTCCATTTCTCACTTGTAATATGGAGTTACCAATGCTTTCTTGAGGGTTCTGCTCAAGACTCAGAGAAGTCTTGTGTACCAAAGTATCCTGCAGGACGGGAGAGACTGCTCAGTGGTTAATGCTACCCAAGCATGAGGGCCAGAGTTCAGATCCCCAGAAACCCAGTCAAGCATTGCAGCCTGTCTGTGATTCTAGCTTCAGAAAACAGAAGCTGGGGGATCCCGAAACACATGAGACCTCTCAGGAATGATCATTGAGAGTGACGCTGGAGGTGAGGGCTCACTGCACGGAGCAAGTACAGCCCGAGCTGCTTATCAGTACCCTGCTGTTACCCTCCTAGGATACCAAAGTTAGCCACATTCCTAAGCTCTGGGTTCGACTGAAAAACCCTGCCTCAATTAGTAAAGTAGGCAAGTGATCAAGAATGATTCCCAAAGTCAACCTCGAGCCTCCACGTACATGCGTATACATTTGCACACACACATATGTGCATCCATACACATACAAAACAGCACAGATACATACGTTCATGCCATACACAAGCAAATGAAAACTAGTAAAAAAAAATTAAATTAATATCTCCTGAGGTCCCTGGGATGTGACAGATGCCCAGTAAATACAATTCCTCTGTCTGCACTCACTTTTGTCCTGTTTTTTTTTTTTTCTGCTGCTATTGTTTGTTTTACTTTCGGTTTGGTTTTGTTGTTCATGGTGGGTTTGTTTCTGTTGTTTCTGCACTATGGGGGTGGGGGTAGACCCATGACAGTAGTTTGGTCTTTTATTTTAAAATCGGAAGAAACTCCTAGGAGGGTGAGGGCAGGGTACTGACAAGTAGCTTGTGCTATGCTTGCTCCAAACGCCCCTGCTGCAGTGAGCCCCCCACCTGCAGCGCCACTCGCAACGATCATTCCTGAGAGGTCTCATGTTTCCATACCTACTCAATACCCCAGACCTTTCCTGGATTCCTGCAGCCAGACATGAGTTACCTGCTCCATCTTCCAACCTCACTAATCACCCCTGACCTCCCTCTCGCCTCCCAATTCTGTGAAGCCATCTGATGGGTGGCTTCAATGATATAGTAGCTATTGTTTGCTAGATGTCTGCATGCACCAGACATTGTGGGGAGCATTTTCCACCCACTCTTCCATCTCATCATCATATCTACCCACAAAGCCAGTCTTCTCAGTGTCCTCATTTACAAATAGATAAACCGAGGTTCAGAAGAACTCCGACATCCCCTGAGGATGCCATTGAATAAATGGCTGGGCAGGGCTTGGGGAACAGGGTTGGTGGGACAGGGCAGGGGGAGCAGGGCTTCTTTCTCCTACACCATCTAACACAGTGTACTTAACCTGACCACTATGTTGTGCTGTATTGTGTTGTACAATACCATCTCCCCACCATATGTTCTGCACTTCCTCCTGTCTTATTTTTCTCACTCAAAGTTCATAATAACCCAGAAAATGAGAACTTCTCTTCTATATATATGCCATGCCCATTTCATATGCAAAAAAAACAAACAAACAAACTCAAGGTCTGACAGTAAAAAGCAACTTACCCAATTCCAAGGGATGTAAACAACAAATAAGACTTAAACATAGCTTTACAAGAGGTCAAAGACAAGACTTAGTACACCATTGGAGTCTCTTCCCATGAACAAGGACTCTCCCCTCCCGCTCCTCTACCCATCCTCCTCCCTCTCCCACCTCCCCATGCTTGCCCTCATGTTCACACTCTTTTTCACTCTTGATCTCATTCTCCCCCTACTGTGTGTGTGTGTGTGCACATGCATGCACATGTGCACATGTTCATACATGAGCATAATGTGTGTAAGAAGATACTCTTGTGCCCGTGTAGATAAATCAGTAAACAACTTCTGGTGTCATTTCTGAGGCAGAGACAGTGTCTCTGTCAGCACACCAAGGATGCCAGGCAGACTTGCTTATTTCTACCTTGCCCTCTTCCCATGGGAAGCCTGCTGTGCGTGTGGGTTCCATGTTTTCTAGGCAAGCCCTTTACCAACAGAGCAATCCGCCAGCCCTCACATATTTGTTTCTGATTATGAAGTTAAACAGTCATCTTTGGGATGAGAGTAGAAAAATTAACAACTGTCTATCATTGTCCAAGTACTCGTGATGTTTTTTTCTGAAGGGTGAAGTGAAGGCACCTTCCCCAGATCAGTGCTGAAAACCCAGGAGGGAACAAAAGAGCTTTCTAAGTTGTCAGTCAAAACTCCATTTGGATCTGTCGTGAATGCTCTTGCCTAGCTAAGATCTTGAGATGGGTTGGTCCTGAGTACATCGGAAGAGGAAAAGGCAAACTATTCTGACTATTGAGAACACAGCCTGGCTGTTCACTAGAGATTGACTGGGTCTGAAACCTGGATTCACAGTGTGACCTTAAACAATCTGAAGATGAGTGTTATCCTTTGAAAAACTAGTGGTTGAAGTAATAGACACACACACACATCCAACACAGCACACAGAGATGTACAAATGGAGCACAAACACACACACATTCAACACAAAGCACACAGCTATACAACACACACATAGCACACACATACACACAAATGCACACACACTACCCTGTTAGGAATATTGGAGGAAGTACTGAGTATAAAGAATTTGTCCATGTTCCAAATCAGTGAGAACCCAAGACATGCTATCTTAAAAGTCAGGAAGCCCCAGTAGAGATAAAAGAACCCAATAATAAAGAAATAGAAAGACCTGAACAAGTGCAGCCTCCTGTACGGTGCATCAGTGGTGAAATAGATCGGATACACCTAGCTTTGATTCCTAACCACCCCAGAGGCCCAGTGACAAGTGTCCACTGTCAAAGCTGTGAAGCTTTATGAGGAGAGTAGCCAGGCTACAGCAGGCTACTCAGTCAACTTTGGGCATCTCGCTCTCCACCCACAACATCCTGCCTGGCATTCCACAGTAGAGACAGAAGATTAACTGTCACCCCCGCATCCACTCTGTTTCCTCATTAATGGGTTACCTCCTCCCCACAGTCCCCTCCATCCTTCTCCAACATCTTCAGGCTCCACCCACACCTAACCACCTTCTGCCTTCTAACTAGCTCATGGCTCCCTGAAGATCCAGGTTTTTGTTTTTCCCACTGGTTCATTTTCTCTCTATAAATTTAGCTCTGCCACCCTCTCACAGGAGTAGTCTCAGAGGTCCTGCCAAGACAAAGATTAGAATGTTTTCAGTAGGGCCTAATTATGCTTCAGGGAACTGTGTAGGGTGTCTCAACCCTCCCTTGCTTTCCCATGATAAACAGCAGCTCCTCATCGACTCCCTCTCCATCCCAGAAGTCAACCATCGCCTCCAAACTGCTTCTCTCTCACTGAAGAGCCCTGTGTTTCCTCTGAGTCCATCTGTGTGTGCTCAGGTGTAGGTGTGCTGAATGGGCTTACAGCTCACTGCTAACCAGAGCACTCGGGTGTTAAAAATACCCCAAACAGCAGAGAGCAAATGTCTCCATTCTCCAGCCCTGTGGCTGGCTACATCACTGCGGTGTTTCTAAAGTGGCTTCTGCAGGAATCTAGCCATATTTCAGTGTGAAAATGGTTTCATTGGGGTGCCAGAGAAGAGGTAAGATACTAAGGATTTGAGTATGATTGTGGTGGGAATCAAAAGACAGAGACGATGTGGTAATATTCAGGAGTCCGAGAGCAAAGTGAGGTTACAGAGAAAAGCAGTCTGAACTAGTATATGAGGAAAACATTGGAAAATGGGGAGTAAAAGGGGATAGTAACTGGGTCACCAAAAAGGGTAGTGGAGTAGCATTACACCAGCATCAGAGCCCACCACACGTATGTCTTCTGCTCTACCATTTCATAGCAGTGAAATTAGCTACAACAAATTAATTTACAAATTATTTAGTTATGGGCAGTTGCTACAATCAGAGCTTTGTGCAGTGCTTACTTGAAAACGTGCCGCTAACCTAGATGCCTGTCAGAAGATGCATGAAGGGAGCTAGAGAGATGGCTCCTCGGTGAAGTTGTTCTTCCAGAGGATCCAGGTTCAATCCTTAGCACCCACATGGGTAGCTCACAATAATCTGTAACTCTAGTTCCAAGGAATCAGATGCCTTCTTCTGGTTTCTATAGGTACTGCAAGCACATGGCGCATGCGACCTATAAATATATATACATAATTAAAGGTGCATGATTTTTTAAATTATGTTATAGCATGACATGAAAGCAAAAGGGTGAAGACTGGAGGGTAATATATACATTTGCACACATACACACACATGTGCAAAATCTCTAATGAAACCCACTACTTTAAACACAAAAAGAGTTTTATTAAACCGTAAAAAGAATGAAACTGCCATTTGTAGGAAAATGTACTGAAATGGAGATCATCATCTTATATGAAGTAAGCCAAACTCCAAAAAACTAATGGAGGCAGAGATGGGCACGTGACTCATGTGAGGGGAGTGGAACCGGGGGATGATGGGAAATGAAAGTACGGGACAATCTGTGTGTTGTACAAATCTTTACTCATCTGAAATAGAAAAAAATAAACACATGAACTATTTAAACCTAGAGAAATCTGGCCATTGAGCATTTGCCCGTCCACCACTGGAGGACTGGTGAGCGGTAGAGTATTTATGAACACTTCCTGCGCAAGGAAGCTTAGGCAGGCTGTAGGACCTCGCTGAGCCTCCGGTGCATAATCTATATTGAGTAACCTTCGAGTTACTCAAGTAAGATGTTCTTGTAGTTTAAGAAAATATGCTCAACATAAGATCCTGCAAATGAGAAAGATAGTTGTGAAACTCCTACTTCAGGATGCAGCATGGCCAACAGCTGTGGTCAAGCCTTGAAAGTATCATCATGGATAGGAAAGACCAAGGCCACACCTCTGCTGAGGCCCCACTCCCTGCTGAGGCCCCACCCCCTGCTGAGGCCCCACCCCCTACCAATGAGCTATTGCTAATTTTCACCTGCCAGAGGATGTGGCTATTGGTAGGTTGTCTATGACCCCACACCCATGTGCCTATAGAGAGACCAATTGACTCAGGGTTATTAATACTTTTTAAAAGAGGGCATGGTATGGGCAGAGAGTATGGGAGTGTAGGGGTGGCAGAGGAGGTAGTGATGTCATTGTTATGTGTGACATTCTCAGAGAATAGGTAAAATATCATCTAGAAATAATTAATGAAGCTTATTCATCAAAAATATATTCAGGTCCCAGAAATAGAAAACAATAGCCACTTCAGATGTCATCATAAGGGACTGAATGGCTGTTTTTCTGATTATCTTGGGTCCAATTCACACTTGGTCAGCTTGAAAGAGGCACAGGTTGAACACACAGCCTAGGAGCAAAGTAAAATTGGGAAGAGGGATATCTTCTCTCTCTCTCTCCCTCTCTCTCTCTCTCTCTCTCTCTCTGTGTGTGTGTGTGTGTGTGTGTGTGTGTGTGTGTGTGTATTACTCTGTGTGTTTGTGTTTGTGTGTGAGAGTGTGTGTGTGTGTATTACTCTGTATTTGTGTATGTATGTATCTGTGTCTGTATTCGTGTGTGTGTGTGTGCATATATGTATTACAGTTTAGAAGTTCAGAAGTTACCAAAATCAAGAAGAAAATTTCTACTATTTCTCATCTTTGCCTACTTACTTTTAGAGTATTTATTTAAAAAAATAGAATTCAGAAAGCCAAGTCATTCTACAAGGATTCTTTTTCAATAATTGCCTTTTTTCCCCTTCAGATGTTCAGAGGTGATTTCCACCACCACGAAGACACAGATAAAAAGAAAGTCGGTGTTTGCGTGTGAGCCCAGCCCGCCTCGCTAGCAGGGCGGTTATAACGAGAAGATGGCTGTCTGAGAGGAAAGCTAATCTGTCGTCTTCCTGTCCAACCTTTACAAATTGTGCCCGTGTGGCAGACTTTGAATCACTTTCTCTAACAGTCTCCGAAAACAAATGCAAAATCTTTCAAGTTCATTCAAAGTCATTACAACACTTTCCAGAACTGAATCAATTACCGTAACCTCTGTGGGTGTGTAAAATATGAAATTACCAGCACCCTTGCAGAGCTTCAGAATTGGCAAATTAGCAGAAATTGATTATGGGAGTTTGGGGAGCAGCCCCTGGTGGACTGAGTGTCTGGATGACAAACAGCAATGTAT
Organism: Grammomys surdaster; assembly: GCF_004785775.1. Taxonomy (NCBI): domain Eukaryota; kingdom Metazoa; phylum Chordata; class Mammalia; order Rodentia; family Muridae; genus Grammomys; species Grammomys surdaster. Next base: position 5,741,383 of record NW_021604753.1, on the reverse strand, counting down.
TGTTTGTGAGATTCAGTTTGATGGAATCATCTTGTCCGCTAATGACACTCTGCTTCAGTTGTCGCTGATGTCACCCTCTGACAAATTGACACCGAGGCTGATATTTCCATGCTGTGATGGACAGGAACAAGGCGCCCCAATTGTTCTTGCAGACCTAGCATCCATCTGTGTTGTAACACAATCAAGATGAGAGCTTGTGCTCTCCAGATGAACTTCCCGTGGCTTCTCCTGGACTCTGTGGGGTCACACGTTCAGAACAGGAGATATTTAGGTTCCCAGTGTGGGAAAGGCTGGTATTGTTCTTACCTTTTCTCATATCCTATCCTTTGATCCCACTTCTGTCGACCCACTTCCTGTGTGTGTGTGTGTGTGTGTACACTTATGTACTTGCATGTACATCTGTGTACATGTGCATGTTTGCATGTAGTGTGTACATACATGGTGTGTGCACGCATGGTGTCTTGAGGCACCAGGCATCTTCCTCAGGCACTATCTACATTATTTTTGAGATGGAGGAAACTCACTGAACCTGCAGCTCACTGGTTTGAATAGACTGGCTGACCAGCAAGCTCTGCTACCCCAGTGACCCGATTATAGATAACAAGCCAACCTTTTGTGTGCCTACTGGGAATTGAACTCAGGTCCTCATACTTGAATGGCAGGTACTGTATTCACTGAGCCATTTCTCCAGTCCTGTATTCACTATCTGAACCAAGCTTATTAGAGAGGGCTGGACCACTACACCTTTAAAGTCAGAACTCCCAATGAATTCTTTCTTCGGGCTTCTGCATTCCTGTCTTGATGTGTCTCAAAGCAAGAACATTTACTCAAAGTTGCCTTTGTGTGGGATGGAAAACAACAAGTGGTAGCAAAATTATTCCAGAGTTAGCACCCCAAGAACTGTAGAATGTCTGTAGGGCTCCCCCTCTTTCATCCAACCACAGCTGGATGGTACCAACCGGGAGCAATTTATTGAAGCTGGAAAAGTCAGATTCCCCCATTGGGCCTTTGACATTTGAAAGATAGGGATTTAGAATCTGTGTGTTACTGGGGCTAAGTCACAATGCTCCACCACTGAGCATCACAGAGCCTTTAGGTCGTGTCCCTGGAGTAGGCCTGGTTCTTGTCATTATTGGTTCTTTTTCTTAAGATTTATTTTTATTACTTTTAACTCTGTGTATGGGAGTTTCTGTAAGTGCAGCGGTGTGGATGTGAATGCTGACTTTTATGGAAGCCAGAGGTCATGGGTCCCCCTGGAGCTGGAGTTGCAGGGAGTTGTGAGCCACCTGATGTGGGGTCTGAGAATTGATCCTCTGGAAGATATTAAGTAATCTTAACTCTGAGCCATGTTTCAGCCCAAGATTTTCCATTTTTAATTCTGTGTTTATTGGATAGAAGGGTCAGAGTATGGGTGTTTTCAGAGGCCACACAGGTATCGAAGTCCCTGGGACTGGACTCGTAGGAGGTTGTGAGCTGCCCATTGCGGGTGCTAGGATCCAAATGCAAGCCTTCTGCAAGAGCAGTGCACACTCTTAACTCTGAGCCATCTCTCTAGCCCTATCTTTATTGATTCTAGATCATTCCATACCTTCTGAATAATCCTTATCTTTCCTTAATTGTCTCACGTTTTTATCTTAACTTCCCACACTCCATTACTGTGCTTACAAACCAAATAACTTAAATACAGTAACACTGAGACTGTCAAAGCAATCAAATAGCGCTGAGTGACAGGATCTGCCCCCTCCACAGACCTCCGCTTTTCATATGCAGAATAGAAAGAGTCTGGGATTTGACATCAGACTCAGATCTGAATTTTGACCCAGCGACATGAGAATGTATTAGAGTCTGCTACCTCCTGCCTCTGTGCCTTGACTTCTTGCCTGTGCAATGGAGATAAAGCTGGAAGCCTTTTGGAGACATTTTGGAAAGTGTATCAGACAATAATCCCCATCGCAGTATGAAGATAGGGAGTTGCCTCAGTGCCTGTTGAACAAATAGGGACCCAAATTCAACCGCCAGCACCCACATAAATGCTGAGACTGATGGTAACAGACTGTAACCCCAGAACTGAGGAGGCAGAAATAGAAGGATCCTCGGAGCTCTCTGGCCATCCAGCAAAGACAAATCAGTGAGTTTCAGGCTCAATGGAAGACCCTGTCTCAAAAACAAGTTCAAGTAATAGAAGAAAGATATCCTGTGCTGCCCTCTGATACCTGTCCACATGAGCATACACACATGCACATAAGAACACACATAAAAGCACAGCACAGGTACATAGTAGGTGGTCAGTGATACTCTCCAAACAGAAGGCCTGAAAAGGATTAGGTAGGACTGTCCTCCTATAATCACACTGGGAGCAGGAACAAACATAGTGGCCATAGCCAAAACCTACCTAACTTGAAACAGAGCTGAAAGTACAGGAAACTATTACATTGGTCATCTAGGAAGCTTCACTTTCAGGAGAATTGCATGGTTAGTATTGAAAGGTGAATGTGTTCCCCTCCAGCCCAATGCATCCTTCATAAAGAGAAGATAAGGTACCTCTCAGCAAAACTCAGAAGCTGAAGGAAGGACTGAAAAGATGGATGCCTATCAGCATGTGCGCAAACGGCTTTTGTACATGGGCTACGACCTCCCTGGTTCTGCTGTGTCCACATCCTACTGCCATCCAGCCATGCTAAACAACACCCTCCCTGCCCAGAATACAAGAAAAGTTATAAATACATATTGAGTGCTTCCTCCCCCCAACCCCCACCCTCGCGCGCGCTGTGCTAGTTTCATCTTGTTGCAAAAACAGTCACTGTGACAAAAACATATGGGAGGGAAGGGGTTTCACTTATAGTTCCAAGTAAGCACTCAGTTATCTTGAGGAACTCAAGCCACCAGTGATGTCACATCCATGGTCAAGACCATAAAGAATGGTACACTCTTGCTTTCTGTTTGTTTGTTTGCTACCTGTCTAGATATCTACATTCTTAGACTGGCCCAGGCCCAGCCCACAGAATGGTAATTCCCACAATAGGCTGGGAATCTGGCACCAATTAACAATCAAGACTGTCCAACTTACTGTCTACAGGCCAATGGGCTAACCTGATCTAGTCAATTTCTCAGTTGAGGCTTTCTTCCCAAGGGAGCTGACAATTAAAAACTTCCAAACACACACACCAACTCACAGGCATCCTCCTATCACCAGCACCTAGGAGTTTAATAGACATGGGAACACCGTAAGCAGAAAAAAAAGACAAGAAGGCAACATATTGTCTGACCGTATCCTCAATGAATGCCAGCAAAGCTAAATTTATAAACACAGGAATAGATAATTGACTGCCAAGAGCTAGGGTTTAGGAGGAAGTGAGCAATTGCTGTTCAGAGTATAAATGTCTTTCTGGAGTGTTGAAAAAGATTAGATAATGGCAGATTTAGGCAACGGTGAGAACGTGGAGGGAAATGGAATTGGAGGTAGTTCTTGGACTTGGGATGAGCTCCTACAGGAGATGCTAATTAGGAAAGTGTAAGACTGTGAAGTCCATATTTAAATGGCCGGTGTTCAAGACCTGGTCTTGCCTCTTATGAGAGGTGCCCAGATGGTGAGGGAAAGCATTATCAGATGGACGAGCCAGTGAGTGGAAAGCCCCTTGGATGGAACTAGCTCCTTTGCTGGGGAGATTAATAACGTGTTTGCCTCATAAACACAAGGGCCTGAGTTTGATCCCCAGAACTCATACAAAAAGAGAAACACAAAATCTAGGCCTGGTGCTATGCACAGTAATGCTAAGGAGGGAAGTGAAGAAGGTAGATTCCTGGAGCTCACTGTACAGTCAGCCTAGTGTAGTTGGAAGGTTCCAGGCCAGTGAAAGATCCTGTCTGAAAAAGCAAAGTTCCAAAGGGACGACACATGGGCTTGGTCTCTAGCCGCCAGTGTGTAAATGCACATACAGGTGCATATACACATACACTCCACACCCATGCATACACACATACACTCCACACTAACGCATACACACAGGCCAAAAAATGGTGCAATAATCCAAAATATAAAAACATGAGCCTTCATAACCATCTGCAAATACAGCTGCAGGGAGTCTGACACATCTAGCAGGAGGTTAGGAGGGACAGCTAACTCTAAAGGCCATCTGAAAGCCACTTGGAAGCCTTCTAAGCAAGCAAAGCCTCCAATACCAGACGTGGCATGGTGGCATGAATGAGAATGGCTCCCATGGGCTCATATATTTGAATGTTTGGTCACTAGGGAGTGGCACTACTTAAGAAGGATCAGGACAGATGGCCTTATTGGAGTACGTGTGACCTTATTGGAGGAAGTGTGTCACTGGGGTTTCAAAAGCCCAAGCCAGTCCCAGTATGTGTCTTTCTTCCTGCTGCCTGCAGATCCAGATGTAGAACTCTCACCTACTTCTCCAACACCAGGCCTGCCTCATGAACCATTCTCTCCACCAAGATGATGATAGACTAAACCTCTGGAACCGTAGGAAAGCTCCAATTAAATATTTTCTTTTATAAGAGTTTCCATGGTCATGGTGTCTCTTCATAGCACTAACACACTGACTAAGATACATGGTTACATCTTATCAAGTTGTTGGCCAAAGACCCCTCATGGAAACTCCCAAACATCCCTTGCTACTGTCAAGGCTTTGGTTATTTTCTGAAACCTGGTGATAAGGCTCGATTGCTGGAGATAACACTTACACACATCATCAAACACAGAGAAGTCAAGTTGGTACCTAACTCGAAGCTTCACTCCTACTGACCAGTGTTCATGGTACTGAATACTCTCTGCACCCTGCTGGAGGAGAAAGGTGATCATCAGTGTCTCCTAGCTGCAAACTCTGGAACCTGGAACCATGGTCTGCCTGCAAGATATGTATACTCATACAATAGTGGCACAATGTTATAAAAGTAATTAACCACTTTCTGTTGAATTTAAAGCCCACTTCATGAGCTAGAATCCGCAGCTGACACTGTTAAATTGACCAAGAACCTAAGGCCAGATAGGGCATGGCTCTCATAATACCACTTTGTTATACTAAAGGAACATGGCAATAAAATGACTCCTAAAGATACACTTCTATCCCCATAGATCAGGGCCTGGCTCAGCTAACAGAAAGGCCTCTATCTGCAGTCAATAAGAACTAACTCAGAGATGTACAAGTGGATAATGTGCAGAGAGGGAGAGTTTTGAGCACTCAATCCTAAATGGGATCTCTTCATCAAAGTCCTACACTCAAGGGAGAAGAGGAAACAGAAAGATGACTACAACAAAATAGTGTCTTCCAGAAACAACTGGACTGATGCGTATACGAACTTAGAGAGACTGTGACAATATGTACAAGGCCTGCATAGGTTCAAGCCAGATGAAGTCCCAGCAGTTCGAGGGGGAAATGAATATGGGCTCCTCCCCTAAGCAAGAAGCTATCTGCAATTGATAAACATTAACAAAGAAAAAAAATCACTTTTCTCCATTGGAGTCTCACTTCAGGGTATGTCTATACCCAACAGTAGTTGAACAACACAAAACAAACTTAATGGTATTTTTGTGGATTTTTTTTTCTCATTTTGCTTTGTTTGGGAATTTTTTATCTTACTGATCTTTTGTTTGTTTATTTTTAATCTCCATTTTTGTGTTTTGTGAGGAGTGTGTGTGGTTTCTTGTTTGTTGATTTGGTTTGGGTAGGCTTGGGTAGAGTAGGGAGGTGAAGAAGATCTAGGAGAAACTGGGGAAGAGGAAAATATCGTCAAAATATTATAAGAAAATAATTCCAATAAAAATAAGCAAATAATTCAAAAGAAAACCAAAACCAATATGAGTCTATGAGGTCACTCCAGATAACTCTCCTAAGATGCAATGGGTCTGGGAGCTACTTTCTCCAAGCTGTTATTTCCCCCTTGCCATCACTAGAATGGAAACCTAATTTAATGAAAGTTTCTGATATGAATATGTTCACTCCAAATGCGCACACACACACACACACACACACACACACATATTTGAGAAATCCTTAAGTTCTGATAGGGAAAACCACATGCACCTTGCCCCCGTCCACTGTAGAGCCAATGCTGAGCTCCTGCAGTGCTCTGGTCTAGTTAATAGGCCACCTCTGCCTTGCTCCTCCAAGCACAGTGCCTCTTCCCAGAGTATCCAATCACAGCCCTTTCCACCCTTCGCACCATGGGGGAGCATCTCTAGAATCTAGAGCAAGGCCATGGTGCTTTCATCAGGAGAAACTCCACGGGCTCCTGACAGATCAGAGGGAAGAACTCTCTAGCTTTTCTCTCTGTTAACATAATGAGGGGATAACCTGGTATTTAAATTTCAGCCACAGTGGTAAATCTGCATTGTCAGCCTTCAATGTGATTTACAAAATAATTTAAAAATGCATGAGCCTTCTTCTCTATAAGACAAAAGGGTGTGAAGTTAAATTCTAAATATTTTATCACCCAAGGTGAGCTCTTTGCCCCATGGCCATCAGTCAAGTGGCACGCTTCCTGGTATGATGCTGAGACTCTCCATTGTCAAATGTGCAAGGGCTCTTGAAAAGTTGCTTTTGCCTTTGTACAGTTGAGCGCTCTGGTTCACCGTCTTTGTGGGCAATGACTTCTGCAGGTGTCCCCAGAAGATTCTAGTTCCTCACTAGAACTGAACAAAAGCCCCTTGACTTTTGAAGTTTCTCTTGAGAGATGAGGGGAGTACTCTCCTAGAGAGCTTTCGGGGTTCTTTGCTTTAGAGAACATAGCAAAAGTCCCAGCAACATCACTACCTAAAAAAGATTGCATCTGGGGAAGGAGTGGGTAAAGACCTTTTTTCTATCAGCACATGCTGCTTCTCCAGAGCACCAAAACTCAGTTCCCAGGCAGCTCACCGTGCCTGTGACTACAACTCCGGGGGATCTACCGCCTTCTCCCAGCCTCCTGGGCATGCGCACACATGACATATATTCACAAACACACTAAACAATACTTTTTTTTTAATCTGGGAAGAAAGAAAATGCTGGGCTTGGAAGGTTATTCTTTGCAAAAGCTTCCTACTGTGCAGCCAGGATTATCAACTACTGAAAGGAGCCTTTAGGATCAGTCTCCTACAAGCTACTTGGATGGAAGCTGCCCCACCCCCACCACTTTAAGAGATGCTAATGCATTTTTTTTAATTACTCTTTTTGTTTCAACTAAAACTCTTTGGAGAAACTTAAGAAGAACCAGTCAAGATTATCAAACCAATCCGATCCGTCCAGTCAGATGTCCTAGAGTGAATTTAGCTCATTATAATACTGAAGTGTGACACTCGAGCCTGCTTTTCTCCTAAGGGGTAGCCAGCCTGCTGTGCACCAGACTCGGAGGATGGGAAACTTAACCGGGGCTTGGGGACAAGCCCGTGCAAGGCAGGACTTTGGCTGGCAGTGAATATTGGTGAATATTGGTACATTTTATTCCGGGTGCAGGGTTTGAGGGAACTTTATGCCCTTGGAGTGGTGGGCAGGGTCTCTGCAAGGTTTGTGTATTCAATTTGCCAGATTAGTGGTGTTAAAAGATACTTCATCTGCATACTCTAGAGCAAGGGGGTCCGAGAAGACGAAAACCTTATAAGGTCAAACAAAGAGTGAGGCCTGATAACTGTCAGGGTAGAAAAGTCTTTCTAGGGTTGTTAGTAGGGCAGCAAGTTGGGAGAGGGCAAGGGAGCCAATGCCTTCCATCCTCATGTGGTATCTGGGGTCGAAACTCTCCTCAACCCTTCCCTCATTAATCCTGAGCCAGTCCAGTCCCACAAACTGAGCATGCCCAGAAATGCTAGAATCTGCCATCTTTCTTTTTCAAAAACCTGTGACTTATAACCCAAAACAGCTTACACAGAGGATGCTCACAAATGTGCCTGCCCCTACATGTGCTTCCCTATATAAATATGCATATATTCCCCACTAAAAATCCTCATACTTCCCTCATTCAGAGAACATTGCTTTATGAATAGCGTCACCACTCAGTTTGTCTGCTGCAGATTACAACACTGTCTTCCGGCATCGCCCAGATATGTTTTACTCTTTTTTGTCCTCTCTAAGAGGTCAAACTTCCCACTGGGTCTCATGATATCATGTGTGCACCCCTAAAGGAACTAACTTGTGGATGGTGCTGTGGCAAAATGGACCTGGTTGGGACTCACAAAGTCATCTGGGGATGTCGCCTAGCTTCACAGATCTGCCACTGAACCGTCGGTGGAGCTGTCTCCTAGCACCACAAGAGGTGATGTGGTTTGTGAACACTGGTGTCATTTGCAGAAGAGAGAGAAGTATCCGGCTCAAGTGAAACAGCTGTTTCTAAGCTGTGGTCCTTTCAGCAACAGTGTGTTAAACACTGGTCCACTAGTGGTCCCCTCCAAATGAACTGAGTTGGAATGTAGAGGAAGAGGAAGCCAGAAACCACCATGGGTTGTTAGCTTCTTTGGTGATTTCTAAGTACAGAAGAATAGAAGCACAAGACTGCCATGGAAGTTCAAAATCCTGACTCAACTGTGAAATTCTTAAAGAGGATTTTGTAAAACACTGCTATGTACAGGTCCTAGTCCTGGAGACTTAAATTGAGTAGCAGTGCATTGTGGGTGTAGAAAGTCTTAAAACTCTTGCCTTAATCATTGGTCTATTGCTGCAAAAAGACATTATGACCACGGCAACTCTTATAAAAGGAAGCACTAATTTGGGGTTTGCTTACTGTTTGTCATCATGATGGGGAGCATTGCAGCATGCAGGCAGACATGGTGCTGGAGAAGGAGCTGAGAGCTACATCCTGAACTGCAGGCAGCAAGCAAAGAGAAGGGAAAACACTGAGCCTCCTGTGGGCTTTTGAAACCCTAAAGCCCATCCCTAGTAATGTACCTCCTCTGACAAGGCCACACCTATTCCTTCCTTCCCTGATAACTCAGCTGAGGACTAAGTATGCAAATATGTGAACCTATGAAGGCCGATCTCTTTCAGACTTCCCTGAATGATTCTCAAGTGCATCTGTGCCAGACCACAGTGAAGGTACAGGAATGTTGAGTCCTTAGATGACTGTGAACTTGGATTTGCACTCCTCTCTGGGCAATAAGGTGCTCACCATTTTAGAAAATAGACCATCTTGTCTGTGAAGCCTACCCCTCCTACTACACTGAGATTTCCTTCCACACTCTTCTGCTTGTCATCAGACCATCTGCAGATCAATCAGATCACCAGAGCTGATGGAATCTGCAAAGTCTGACCAGCCATATTCTTTCTTATCCACCACTTCCTCCTCCCTTTCCCATTCTCTCACTCCATTTGGAAGCCATCCCCTAGCCTCTCTCCCAACATGAAAACCTGCTATAAGGAGGGTGTCTGAGATTAGTCAAGCACAAAGTATCACCAATGAGTCAGTTAGAGAGGTGGGTGTGGGATGCAGAGACCAGCTCCTCTTGGCTACCCTTGTAGGACCTCAGACAAGTGCCTTCACTCTCTGGTCTCACTGTCTGAATCCCAAATTGCTGAGAGTGTCCCATTTTTAAGACTTCTCTGGGTCTCTCAGCCTAACCTAGGAAATGATTGAAAACATTAAAGTACTAATGTGGTCATCTATAGGATGAGAGAATAGAAGAGAATGAGAAGAAGAAGGCAGGGAGGGAAGGAGAGGGTGGGGAAAGAATGGAAGGAAGGAAAGGAAGGAGGGAGGGAAGACACAAGAATGAAGTTGGAAAGAATGAGGAGAAGAAAGTGAATGCGGAGAAGGGAGAGAATGGGGAGGAGGAAAACAGGGATGGGGAAGGATGAGAGAAAGGAGAAAGAAAAAAGGAAGGAAGAGAGGGAGGAAGGGAAGAAAGAGAGGAAGGGATGAAGGGAAAAGAGAGGGAGGGAGGGAAGAGAGGAGGGAAGGAGGAAGGGAGAGGAAGGGATGGAGAAGAGAGGGAGGAAAGAAGGAAGGAGGAAGGGAAGGAAGGAGGGAAGAAAGAGGGAGGGAGGGAGGAAGTGAGGGAGTGAGGAGGAAGAAAGGTTGACTAGAAGGAGGGAAAGCAGAAAAAAATGGAGGAAGAGATCATAAAGGCTTTTTAAAACTTTCTAATGCACCAAGCAAAATATTTTGAAAATCTAGACAAGAACACTACTCTTTATATAGTTACTTATTACACGGCGCTGGTGTGCTGTTTGAATCACAAATTGCATGCTAATGGCCTAATTCATAAACCATTGACATTCTTTATGAGTCCTTAGCATTCAGAAATGAAGAATTTGTGTTCAAAATATAATTTGCATTGCAAAATTCAATAATTTAGTTTCTCATATTCATTAATGCCTAAAACCACAACACATAACTTATCCCATTCCAACTCCCTTCTTAGGACACTGGGAAAGGAGTGCTGCAGCTGGGAAATCAAGTACCGCTTTTTATGGCTGTGTTTGCAACTGCACGGAGAGTCATCACCAGGAGAAGTCATGTCATGCTGCACTTCTCAGGAGTCACTACTGAAGGATACCGCTGCAAAGCCCAGAGACCTCACAAACCAATGCAGAAGTTCACTTAACCTTCCTGATCTCAGAAACCCCACCTGAGAGGAAACATCCTACAGGAAGAGAAGTGCGTTTTCCAGAAGCATAGTGGGGGGAGATTCAGTTAAATAGTAAGCATCACATTTAACAACCGTAACTATACAGTGTAACAACTGTATGGTCTGTGAGTCACACAGCTGAACAGACTATACAGCACTCAGTGAAAGGATAAACGAAACAGTTGAATAGGCCATGGGATGCTTAGTTGAGTACGCTGTGGGACACTCATGTCTTAGTCTTAATTGTCAATTTGACACAGCCTAGAGTCACCTGAGGGGATGACAGCTTTAATTAAAGAACTGTCTTGATCATATTAGCCTGTGAGTATACCTGTGAATCATTGTCTTGATTAATAATTGATGAAGGAGGGCCAGTCCATTGTGGGCAACACCACCTCTATACATCCTGGCTGTATAAGAGAACTAGCTGGACATGTGTCAGAGAATGTGAGCCAGAGAGTGAGCCCACGGACAGCATCGTTTCTGCTTGCTTCTGGTTTCCTCCACGGTTTGTGCTTCAAGCTCCTTCCCTAAGTGCCCTAATGAAGGAGTGTGATTTGGATGAGTAAGCTAAGCAAATCCTTTCCTCCTCCAGGTTGCTTTTGGTCAGCGTATCACAGCAACCAAGGAAACTGGAAAAACCCAGAAATCAGATACTTTATCCAAAAGGGTGTAGGATAATCTGTGAACTACAAAGAAGAAAATAATTCTTGACAGATGCCTTGTTGAGAAATAGAAAACCTGCCTCACATATACGAGATGCCAAGTTGAACATCCTTGCAAAAGAAGACCTTATTTTGGCTCAAATTACTTAGTGAATTCATTGTGGCAAAGAAGGCAGGAATAGAAGCCTGCTTGCTCACTTATGGACAAATCGGGAAGCAGAAGAGAGAAAAAAGGGAGGCTGAGCATCAGCCTCTAGACCCACCCCCAGTGGACCACTCTCTCATACGATGACTTGTGAAGGTTCTATAGCCTCCCAAACAGTACCACCAACTGGGAGCCAAGTCTTCAAACTCAGGAGCCTGTGGAAGACATTTCACACTCAACCCATAGTATTTCTCCCTGACTCCCATAGGCTTATGGTCATCTCATAATGTAAAATATACCCAATTCGACTTGCAATCTCTCCAAAGCCTTACCTTTCCAATACCAGTCAAAACTCCAAAGTCTTCTCTGGGACTCAAGGCAGTCTATTACCTGTGAGTCTCTGCATTATTGGAAACAACTTACATGCTTCCAAACAATGGCTCAGAAGAAATGTTCCCATTTCAAAACAGAGAAACAGAAAGATAGCCAGGAAAGATCAGGTCAAAGCAAAACCAAACCCCAGGTAAGTAAACATTAGATGCTGAAGCCATGCATCCAAGTATCTGAGGTACACAGTAGCACTCTCTGAGCTCTGAGTGGGCTTGAATGCCTTGCTCCTCTGGCCCCATTGGCTGAAGCACTTCTCGCCTCTCCACTGTACTAGACCCACCCAATACCTGCACGTTTCTTCAATTAATACCCCACATCAGCAATCTCCTGGCACCTCCACTGAAACTTAGGTTCACATACAACCTGGTCAGGAACTCCACTCAGGAAATCCAACTCTGCTCTACATTGATTAGCACCAGCAGCCTTTGGGGACCTTGGGGCAAGCTTCCATAGCAACTTCCCTCATACATTTGCACGCCTGCAAAATCAGCACATTTGAGGGATGGAAGGAGGCAAGGATGCTCTCCTTGCATTGTTACAATCTAGGGTTCTGTGTATGTGGGGTCTCATCCTTTCCTATTGTTCCAGTTCTCAGTAATGGAGCTAAAGCTTCGTGACAACTATATCCCTGCACTCAACTTTAACCCCAAATCCAACCAAGCCCATTCTCCTTTCTTTGCCAAACTGAACATTTTTCACATTTATGCTCTCTCAATATAAATCTGGAGAAACACAACAACCAGTAACCATGCCACAGCATGAACGCTGTGCTTAAATTTTCCTTTACCAAACAAATTAACCCATTCCTTCCTATTTAACCTCACTAACATATTCAGGGCATTCACAGAAAGCAGACAAGTTCTTTGTGAGAATGCAGCACAGTCTCTAGTCGAGCTCTCTGTGGAGTCTGCTTTCTTGTGCAATCTCATGAGTAGTCTTTCCTCTCAGCTTCTCTGTATCCTGTTCTTCCTCACTTCCATCAGAACAGTCCATTAGACTGCGCTCCCAGTATCCTAGGACTTCTCGAAGCACAGTCACAAACTCTCCCACACTCCTCCTAGAACCAGCACAGAACTCTATGAGCCTCCTGTCCCACTACAGCAACCCCACTCCTCGGTATGTGTGCTACTTTTCTCATTGCAGTAACTAATCTGACAAGAAGGGATGGAGGGGAGACAGGGTTATCTCGGCTCATGATTAGAGGGTTCAGGCCATCATGGTGGGAGAGGCAAAGTGGCAGAAGTAGCTTTCACCTGGGGTGACATGGACCTAGGGCTGCCTACTCATGTCTGTGTGGATTAACAAGCAGAAACTTGAACTGGTTTTGTTCCACATAGAAATGGGCACTAAAGGATTTGTTAAACAAAACAATAAAGGAGAAAACTTTTATGTGACTTATTCTCTTTTGAAGATTTTTTTTGGAAGATGTTTGAAGAAGACTGGTAGGTTTCTCCCCTTCCTTCCTCCTTCCCTCCTTCCATCCCTGAAATGTCTCTTAAGATCGGATCCTTTGTGGTAATACCTTGGGTTCAACCCCAACACAAATATCTTGAATTCACAGAATATCTTAGTCTATGCTAACATAGATATTTTGTTATTATTTTTTTCTGTTTCCTTTTACTTTTACTTTTGGAATTTTAATTTTGAGACAAGGTCTCATTATACAGCTCAGACTAGCCTCAAATTCTTGGTCTTCTTGCCCACAGATGCTCAAATACTGAGATTTCACATGTATAACAGGATGCTCAGCTCAAATCTTTTGTTTTGAAACAGAGGATGGGCCTCTAGATCAAGGACTCAAATTGAAAGGTGAGACATTGAGCTTGAAGGAACACAAGACCTGGAGCGGATATCTTGCAGTTTCTTTTTGACTTCTACCTTCTCTGTGGATTATTCAAGTGCCACATCTCTTTGGGACTTGTAAAGATGAGAGTCTGGATGTTGTAATCCCTAGAAACTCTCAAGTTGCACTCAGTAGAGCACACTTGCAATGCCAGCATTCAGGGTTATAGGTGGGGTTATAGGTGGGGGAGGTGCTCCTCAGTTCCTCCCTCTCACTGAGGAGCTATTGGCTGCTTCAGGAGGGAGAATCATTCTTTTTTAAGATGTGACCACTGGTAGTTTTCCTAAGCTCCAGAAGACGGTCCCACATCCATGTGCATATTGACAGCACTGACTGAACTCATTGGTTTATCAAAAAGAAGATATGGAGGAAGTGAGGAGGGGCACATGTCGAATAGGACATAGGAGATGCTGAAAGAATTGAGGGTATTGATATGATACATTTCACTGTATATGTGTATGAAATTCTCAAGAATAAAAAAAATAATAATTTTTTTTAAAAAGTTTAAGGCCAGTCTGAGTTATATACCAAGATCTGGAAAGCCCGAGCTTCATAGTAAAACCCTGTCTTTATTTTTTAAAAATAAAAATAAATAATGAAATAAATTTTAGAAGTAAAAGCTCTAAGTCCTCAAGATCTAACTCCAACATTGCAACCAGAATTGGAAACTGATCATAATTGGCTCAGTCTAGATCCCAGACTAGTATCCAAGCTTCTGGAAAGCCAAGAAGCACGTACCCTGCTAGACTGTGTCAAGTCCGGTGTGGAGTTCACAGCTTCCAGCAAATCACCACGTGTTCATTGAACAGGAGTTTTCTGACACTGAAAATGGTGATCTCCACCCCAGGCAGCAAGGTTCCAGCACTGAGCAATGCAAGAAAAATCTCTGCTTTACTGGAACTCCATTAGACTGAACAAGATCAATGACAAATGGGAAATCACACGGAGATAAGTAACTCAAAGGTTAAAATAGTGGTTAGAGTTACTACAGTCTCAACTGCTAGCTGAGATGAAGGGCATTTGATGAGCTGACTAAGAATATCCTTTCTCAGGACTGGAGGGATAACTCAGTGTTTAAGAGCACTGATTGCTCTTCCAAAGAACCAGAGTTCAAATCCCAGCACCTACACAGTGGTTCACAACTGTCTGTAACTCCAGTTCCATGGCCGTCTACTGTCCTCTTCTGGCCTCCACCAGCACTGCACATATATGGTGCACAAACATACATCCCAAGATAGAGCATGACAGGAAGAGAAGAAAGAAGCAGATGCCAGCATTCTGAGATAGACATGTATCAGGTGCATTCGTGAAAGCTAACGGACAGCCTATGTGGGTGGGCGTGTTCTGAGTGAGGGAAGATGAGTGAGTGAGGCAGTGAGGGGAGATAGGAAAGCGATCACAGAAGGCCTTACACCACAATGTCAGGAAACGATGAAATATTTTAAGCAGGTGTCTTCGTTAATAGAAGCCTACGGGAAAGGGCTGCATAGTTTAGCTCACAGTTCCAAGTCTCATCCATGCTGGAGAAAATCAGGTGAGAGGAGCTTAAAGCCTTAAAGCCACTGACTACACACCATCCGCTGGCTACATGCCATCCACAATCAGAAAACAGAATAGAATGTATAGCAGTGCTGAACTCTCCCGCTCTGTTTTATACATTTAAGGAGTGAGAATGGTCCCACCCACAATCAAGATGAGCACCCCCCAAACAATTAATGTAATCAAGATAATTCCCCACATGTTTGCCCCAGGTGCTGTCTCTAGGTGACTCTAGATTCTATCAAGTGGATAATTAACAGTAAGTATCTCAGATAAAAGACATGATCTAGTCTGTATGTAGCTTTAAGATTCTCTGTGGAAACAAACTCTTAAATGAACTTTAAGTTACCTATTAAGTGTTCTCGGGAAAGAAGTCAGCCTGGGAAGCTCATCCACAGAAAGGGATGACATCTCCATTGTAGCCCCCACCATGGAGTACCAACAGAAAAATCACCACACATGCCTCATACCCAGCACCTCCATATAAAGCCTGAAGGTGACTCTCACTTTGAAATTTGTTCAACATCTTCCTCCTTCTGTCCCTGCAAACTCGACAGCCTTGCCGTGAGAGTAAGTCATTCATCAGCAAATCTAAAATATTTATTGTGCATATTTTAAAGGCCAAAGTGCTACATCATCGAGCTCTGCTCAGATGGGGACAAGGTTTCGCAGTGCCAATGACTGAGATGAGGACATGCCAGACAAAATTGTAGGCAATTAATCTGTGCAAATGGGATTCTTCAAAGGGGACTAGAGGACTCGCCTCAGACCACAGACAAACCAGCCCATAATGACCACCATTAAAATTTAACACAATTTGCTTATTTTAGAAAAACAGAATTTCTCATGTTCTTCACAGCAGTCATTCATTTTGTGTCTTCAGGGAAAATGGGAGAGGTCACAGTACGGAGGATACAGATTTGCTTGGAGGGTGAATCTTGAGCCAAACTCCCAAAGGAGGGGTTCCCCAAGGCAGCTGCATCTGCCTTGCTCCCATTCACTATGCTTCCTTTGGGGTAACAAGCAGGAGGGCATGCACCAGTGCTTTTTGTGGGTGCTGGATAAAGAGGTGATGATGGGCAAGACGGCTGCCATTTCCAACTTGAAGCAGTTTCTTCGGTCTTCAAAATCCTCATTTACAAAATCTATGAATCTGTCATCCCGTGGTCAGCCTTGGCTTTACGTTGCTTCAGTCTTCATCATTACCACCATTGTTGTTATTGTCGCTATGGTTATGACTGTACTCCCAGCTACTACACTTTGGGATTGGGGTGGGGAGGGGCGGGTTTCCATAAAGTGGGATTGCTGTACTGTTGTGTGTCTTTCCTGTTGCGTTCTTAAGGAAATTTGACCAAGAAACATGTGCTCAGTACTTACAGCCATGGATAAGGTCATCAGACAGCTACTCCCTTTGTGGTCAGCATCTTCTCCATGCTCAGGGATTGACTTTATCAATGTAAATTGTGTAGGTCAGGGTTTGCCTTAAAAGTAAGGCTGGAACCAAGATGCTCTGAGAAGTCGCTGTTGAAGGGGATGTAGATAGTAGAGTGTCATGATCTGGGTGTTGGCTCTGCCCAGTCCCTGAGTCTTGGTATGCCCAGTGTCCCCTATCAATAAATTAGAGGATATACAGAGGGCATTTCATTAGCATGGTGCTGAAATTGAATGTAGTCATGGAAACTAACACACTAGGAAGAGTTAAAAAGTACTATGTAAATACAAAATATAGCTCATTATGGTTTATTAAGTGAGAAGGAACATATTTTATTATCCCTATGACTCATCTAGCCCTGAGATAGTTTATAAATCAGAAAAATGTCAAGTTGGAGTGAAACATGAGCCTCCAGAAACCAAGGTTCGGAGCTTTGCTGGAGTGTCTCTCTCTCTCTCTCTCTCTCTCTCTCTCTCTCTCTCTCTCTCTCT
>NW_021604753.1:5715394-5724316 GCF_004785775.1 Grammomys surdaster | reverse complement strand
TCTCTCTCTCTCTCTCTCTCTCTCTCTCTCTCTCTCTCTCTCTCTCTCTTCCTGCAATCTTTGCTGAAAGACACTTGAAGCGAAGTTAATAATTGAAATGTAATGAATAACCGCAGTTTAGGGTCCATAGCACAATCATAATTGCCAGTTTATTACTTTTTTAATATATTTGCCAAGTATTAATAATATTGAAATAATGCAAGAAGATCATGGGGAATAAATGAAATACATCATCTGTCAAGAAAAAAGGATTTCCAAACAGTAGGCACTGCATTTATGAGCCCAGTGATGAATGCAGCATTGCCCCGAATCCTTCAGCACAGGAGACACCTGGAAGTTTGGGTCTCGAATAATTCTCATACAATCACATAGAGAGGAAGGTGGAGATTTGCCAAGTGCCATGTTCCAGATCTGGAAATGGTTTCTAATAAAAAGTCCCAGGGTCTTTGTTTAAGACCTTTCTGTTTTAAGTCTTCTTTGTCCTCACCATAAAATGAAAGACAGATGTTACATGATGGCACACACCTGTAATGAAACCACTGGAGAGGCCTAAGAGGATCATGAGTTCAAGGCCAGTCTGGGCTATATAGTATGACCATTTCCCAAAATTAATAGATGGAATAAAATGGGTGCAAAAAGCTGAGAAGAGTGTGGAGGGGATCAAAACAGGTCCTAAGCCGCTATCTATTTTATTATCATTCCTCCTTAGGGACCAAGTGTTCCGAAAGGACTTCACGGAATCTGTGAGAGTGTGTGTGTGTGGGGGGGAACTTACCCAGTCCTGTCCTCCAGGGAACATTGACCTGCATGAAGGTCCTTCATTTTAGTAAGATTGGTGATAGGATGGGGTTCTGGAGTGTGCCCCATTCACATGGACCCTTGTTCCCACTGTCTGGAGTGTGTCACATTCACATGGACCCTGAGTTCCCACTGGCAAAGCTTCTTTTGCTCCTTTACCTTCATGAACTTTTCTTCTTGCCCAATGCCACATCTTAAGCACATGTGATGTTCTGGGCACTACACTAAAGAAGTGAGGACCAAGGAGGATGTGGAGCTGGAGCCATGGACATCACCATTGTCCATGGTCTGTGACACTGGCTTCAGCTGGTAGTTAAGGGAAGAGCAGGAGTGGTGAGCTCCAGGGGTTTTCATTTTCATCTTTCCTCCAAATATAAAACCAGCATCATAATGACTAGCGCCTGATGTAACTGATGCTGGTGTTTCCTGACACAGGACTCACACAGGGGAGACTCTGTCTGGCATCAACGCTGACACCATGGCCAACAGACTGTAC
Source organism: Grammomys surdaster (assembly GCF_004785775.1). NCBI lineage: Eukaryota > Metazoa > Chordata > Mammalia > Rodentia > Muridae > Grammomys > Grammomys surdaster. Next base: position 5,723,022 of record NW_021604753.1, on the reverse strand, counting down.
TCTGGTCTCCTTTGTGTTATTCAACATTGGGAAGTTCTTTCAAGGTCTGCAGAACCTTTCAGAATGGTTCTGTTAGGTTGATTTCCTGTTAGTCATTCACCACAGATGCCCAAGCTCTATTCCAATGCAGCTACTGAAAAGGAAAAGAAAAGAGAAAAAAGAAAAGAAAGCTTTCTATGTACTGCTAGAGCACAATCACCAAGACAGGCTAAGGGTAAAAGGAAGGGTTAGGGTGCTGTACATCACTCCTATTTCTGATGGAGGTTGGGTGTAAGAAAGAGAGGGACAGAGGAGGAGAGAGAAAGGAATGAAGGTAGGGAAGGGGAAAGGGAAGCAAAGTGCCAGCGAGATTAGAGGGTGTGTAACACAGCTGCTCTGCAAGTGTTCTAGTTGGCTTTCTGTTGCTGTGATAAATACCATGGCCAAAAACAACTTAGGAGAGGGTTTATTTTAGATTACAGGTAGAATCCATCTCCAGGAAAGCCAGAGCGAGAGCTCAAAGCAGGGACCTGCAGGCAGGAGCTGAGGCAGAACCCATAGAGGAGTGCTGCTTACTCACTTGCTCTCTCTGACACATCCTCAGCCAGCTTTCTTACACAAGCCAGGACCACCTGCCTAAGAGTGGCACCGCCCACAGTGGGCGGGTCCCGGCGGGGCCCTCCCACATAATCAGCAGTGGAGAAAATGCCCACGGGTATGGCCGCAGGCCAGGCTTATCAAAGCAGTTCTTCCACTGAAGTTTCTTGGCACCACTCCTCTTCCCTGGTGCGTCGAATTGACAACCAAGATTAGTCATCACAGAAGGAAAACCCAAAGAACTGACATGTGAGTGCAGGAAAATCCAACGAGCAAGGGTTGCCAGTTGAAGAGAGAAGCTGCACTGTGTACACACCATTTGAGTCACGCAACTGGATTAACACTGGCAAAATGTGTATGTATGCACGGATACTCACGCACATACCGGGCTAGGCTGCTGGAATGCTTGCCTAGCATTCATGGAGCCCTTGGTTTGATCGACCGTCTCATAAACTGGACGAAGTAGCACATGCTTGCAACATTAGTGCTGAGGAGGTAGAGACAGGGGGATCAGGATTTCAAGGTCATCTTCGGTTCTGTACTAAGTTTGAGGGCACCCTGAGCTACCATCTCAAAAAATATGTGTGTGCATTGCATTCTTTTTGCGTGGTTCAGAGTGTGTGTGTGTGTGTGTGTATGTGTGTGTATGTAGTTTCATTGAACTATGAGAATTGAGGTCACACTTGAATTCCATAATTCATTAACATATATGTTTATCTCTTTAAAATTAGCTCATCATGTGTCCTCTGTTCCCAACTTAATACCTGATGTCTGATTAAGGGTGTTATAAACGTTTATCAAATAACCTGATGATTAAGTTAATAAATAGATTGTTTTTGCTACAATATTATATTTGTGAGTTGCATTTTTCAAGGTCTCTTCCGGTTTTTTTTCCATAGTTTTCTGTTATGATCTAAATATCACAGAAACACATCAGAGTCCCCACTGTGCATGGTGGCAAATAGACATTGGTGATCCCTTGGAGACTGTATTAGGAGGGTTCTCTGGAGGAACAGAACACATAGAATAAACTTATAGTACAAGGGGGAATCTATTAGGTTGGCTTGTGTAATAGGTGCTGGGCAGCCTAACAAAGACTTTCTATGTGCTGAAGAGGCTCTCAGCCTGGAAACTGCTCAGTCCGTGAGGCTGGATGCCTCAGCAGCCCGATCAAATAGATACTGAAGGTCCGGAGTATTCCTAGAGAGATGCTGGTCTTTTGAAATCCACATTGGAAGGCTGAAGAAACTGGAGTTCATCACCAAGGATGTCAATAGCAGCAGCAGCAGCAGCAGCAGAATAGATGCACCCACCAATAAAAAGGGAAGGCAGGCAGGCAAACACTATTGTTTTTCAAACTGGGATCTCTTTATATACGGGCCAGAGAAGGTACACCAATGCCTGAGGGAGGGTCTTCTTCCCTCAATCTTCTTTGGGAATGTCCCCAAAGATGTGCCCAGAGGTCTGACTATTAATTGATTTCAGATTCAATCTAGTTCTCAATCAAAATCAACCATCACTGGAAGACTCCATTCAAGCCCCTTCACCCATCTGAATCACCATTCCAGGACAGATCTGGAAGGAGCTGTGGAATGGCAGGATTGGAGGAGAGGCAGGTGCAAATCTGGTAAGAAGCCAGGGGCCTTGGGCAGATGCTCCACCAAGTGTGACCAGGTTGAGATAGAAGATGCCCTAAGGACATGGTCAGTAGATCGTATGAGAAGCCCCTGTGGCCATTACCTCTGTCTCACCAGCAGCAGCCAGACCTATTTGGGTTTGAAGAGTGGGTGAGCTAAGGATGAATGAGGACTCTAGAAATAGGGCTAAGACTACAGCCTTCAGATAGAACCCCATCAATGGTTATGAATATCCAGTAAAGAGAAGATGGGAACAATCAGGTACATCTCCAGAGAAGCTGGATGTGCCAGCACACATTCATCATCCCAACAGCCAGGAGGACAGGAGGATAATTGAGTATTTAAGACCACCCTGCTATATCAGGTTCAAATCCAACCTGTGCTACATGAGACCCTGCCTCAAATAAATAAGAAAGGGGTAAAAAGGAGGAGGAGAAGACAGTAAAGGGGATAGGGAGAGGAGAAGAAAGAAGGAAAAGAAGAAGGAGGACAAAGAAGGGTGGAAAGAGATGGAGGAGAGATGGTTTATCTGTCAGTGAGTTTCAAGCAAAGAAGAGGTCTCGAGATAGCCTGGAAATGACCTTAAAACAGTTCCTCCCTCTGTTATGAGACAAATTTGCATCATGCATCTTAAAATGTATTTGACATTTCAGGAAGTAATTAGTGGTGTTGTCTTTAGTACATTTTAAAATCATGTTTTAAAATATAAATTTAAAATATGACAAACAAGTAAGAAACAGCAGTCTGTTTTAATAAAATTTTCACTTGGATCATGGATCAGAAGGAGCCCTGTGTATGTTTTTCCTGCCTGTGCAGGAAGATCGTCCAACACAGGGAATGGGAGTCTGCAGGACTCAAAGAAGCAGACTTAGTCTGTAGTGGGCTGGGCCACTGTGGAGTCCGCTTTGTTGCTTTCTTCTGAGCATTTGCAAGAGATGCTTCACCCATCCCCTGTGTAGAAATAAATCAATTCTTGTCTGCTTCAGTTTGGTACAGAACTCAAGAAGATGGGTATTTTGATACACACCTGTAATCACAGGCCTTGGAATCATAAACCTGGACCATATAGCAAGCCCCATCTCAAAAGAAGAATCCAAGGGCTGGAGACATAACCTAGTAGGTAGAAAGCTTGCCTGGCACACACAAATCCCTGGATTCAGTCTTCCACATTATACAAGCAGGCCATGGTAGGGCATACCTATAACCCCGGCCCTACAGAAGTGGCTGCAGCAGGATCAGAAATTCAGAGTCATCTTCATCTATGTAGAGAGTTCACAATCGGCCTGGGCTGCATAAGACCCTGTCAAAAAAAAGAAAGGAAGGAAGGAAGGAAGGGAGGGAGGGAGGGAGAGAGGGAGGGAGGGAGGAAGGAAGGAGGAAGAAGGAAGGAAGGAAGGAAGGAAGGAAGGAAGGAAGGAAGGAAGGAAGGAAGGAAGGAAGGAAGGCCTAAGAAAGCTATGGTATCCCTTGGTGACCCATGGCAAGGTGACAGGGAATGTACTGGGGTTTTAGCCTCATGAGCCAGGCAAGAGATTTATCCTCAAGTGCCATTTCTAACCCTGCTCTTTACTATTTGTTTTGGGGCAGGGTCTTGCTAAGTTGTCCAAACTCATCACAAATCCACTCCATGCCCCAGATCTTGAACAGACCAAGAAGCGGAGCTACCCTGTCCCAAATACATAGGAAGAGATGGGGAGAGGAGGAGCAGGAGAGGTAAGAGCCTTGCGTAAACCACCAGGCAATGTTTCTATGTTATGTTTACATAGTTCACAATAATTATACACACTTATGGGTTGTGGTGTGAATGTGCTGGGCTGATGTACACAGTGTGAATGATCAAACCAGAGTAAGTAGCATTTTATTTCTCTTTATTTACTGAAAGTTTCAGACCCCTGTGTTCCAGTTGCTTATATAATCTATAGGGCAAATCCTCAGCTATCCTGGCCCCTCTGTGCTGTAGAACGTTATCATCTGAGGTTGTTGTAAATCCCACATCTGCTCTTCTGACACCATCCTGGAAAATGTCCATCCTCAGTCTGGGATTCACTCCCTGTGAGCTAATGTGCAAAAATGTTCAATATGAAAGAATTTCTCAGGGGAGCAGAGTTGAAGATGGATATTCCTTCTTCAGAGTCTTCCGAGTAGGGTAGAGGAGTGTGATAGTTACTATCAGTTGTCAATGTAACAGGATCTAAAATGCCCCTGGAGACAAACCTCTGTGTACATGTATGAAGATTGGCCTAATTAGCTAACCTAATTAGCTAGTGAGAAGACTCCCCCTAAACACTGACAGCATAGCTCCCTGGCACAGGATCTTAGAGAGCTGAACGCCAGCATCTACTGTTCTCTGCTTCCTGACTGTGGCGGCAACTACACACTTCCTCACACCCCTAATGCCGTCCCTGCTGTGGTGGGCTGTATCCCCTTCAACTGTAAGCCACAGAAACTCTTTCTCTTTTCAATGATCTCTTGCCAAGTGTTTGGTCACAGCACTTAGACAGTAAGGAAAGGACAGGGTTTGAAGTGCACTCTGTACATGTTAGATGGTCTCTCAAAAGCACCAGAGTCTTGTATGGGGGGAGGGGGAGGGGAAAAATGAGCCTGGAGTTTGCAGACGCTTTGAAGGTCCTGAGAAACCTCAATCTGGAATCACGGTTGGCTTCATCTCCTCGGTCCTTGCAGCTCTTCCCTGAATCCTCCCTCTGCACCAGAGAATCACAAGCATTGTCTTCTGAGGGCAGATTGGAATGCCAGAATGTATGGAGATTAATCACAGAATAATACAAACTGCCGCTTATCATCGCTCATATAGTTGACATAATTACCCTACAGGCAACACGAAAACGTTGTACTGCAGTAACCCAGCCAGTAGAAAAAGCGGCGTTGCTGATAACACAAAAGAGAGAAGAATGGGGAACACAGCCCTTTGAAAACTTTTAATTAATTTTCACCCTTGCAGCATAATTGGTGTCAGCTCAAACTTCAGTGTTTCCGGATCCCTTAGCCTTGTTGCAAAGACATTTCGGACCAGTGTGGGCCACCTACAGAGAAAGCAGGGCCCTGGTCAGGGGTGAGGAAGAGGCAATAGAGTGGGTATTTTTGCATTGTTAAACATATAAGGCTGTGTCATTTATCCATTTAAAATTCTTCCATAGTTCCCTCTCACCTGTCCTACAGAACTCAAAGACTGGGACCTTTTGGTGTAATTAGATCTAGGCAAGGGCTGGCTTGCCTGGTGTATTAGTTAACTGTCATGTTGGTATGACCAACTATGTGCCGGAAGGAAGGGGGAATTTATTTTGACTCACAGTTTGATTCAGTCCATCACGGCAGGGAAGGCGTGAGAGTACCGATCACACTATATCTTCAGTCTATAAAACTATAAAACCTCCAGCCTGCCCTCAGTGACCCTCTGCTTCCAGGGAGGCTCTAACTCCTAGAGGCTGCTCAAGTTTCCGGAACAGCAGCCCTGTCAGAGGCCAGATGTTCAACACGTGAGCCCATAGACATCTCACCTTCAAGCCACACCTTACCATCTCATCTGTTGTCCCTCCTCCACCCTGCACCAGACGTAATGGAATTCCAGCCATTTCTTCGATGCACTAGTCTCCCAAAAACTATGCATTTATGAGGCTGCCAATCACCCTTCCTGACCTTTCACCTCCAACCTCCACCCACTCAGATGACATCACTCTTTAAATGTTTCCCGGCTGCCAGCTCCTCCCCAAAGCCTTCCCCCACCCCTGGCCTGCTCCCTCCCCCCCAACCCCCAACCCACTCATTACAGACAAGGTTTCTGTCCTGGGCTCTCCAAGCTTTGTCGTTTCTCCTCTATCTCAGAACGTACCCGACTATCGCATGCGCGTGTGTCTCTTCTTCCCCTCTGGTGCAAAGGCATCTTATCGGTAACTGTAGCCCAGCACCTACAGTGTGTCCACAAGAGAGTATGTGTCCTAGAATGTACTGCATAGATACGAGTCTGACACCTTGTTGATGGCAATTGTAAAGGCGCCTATATTGTAAACTTCTTATTTTAAGTCCTTTATCTTTCTTAGTGAATCACCCTAATTCTTCAGTCAAAGCGACATATGTAACCCAATAGTTTCCTTTCTTTGCCTAGACTGCCAGGAAGTTTCAAGCTAAAATCTCATGTTGCCAACATTTTGTAAAGGTTTTAGCTTGGGGGTGGTTATTGTTGTTAGTGATTAATTTTTTTCCTCGATTCATTTGTTGTCGATGTTTTCTAGTTCCAATTTTCCAATCCTCTCTCCTTACTTCACCAGCCCTCACTGTTCAAGCTACTTTATATACAAGGGCATGTTTTACCTCGCGGTTCACAGCGAACACAGCAGTCGGGTAAATACCACATATGGGCAGCAAACAAGGCCTGAGCAAATGGCGTTACAGTGAGGCCCTGTATATGCAGAGAAGAAAGGTTCCTTCACTGGGGTCCCCTCACTGTCCGCCAGGGGGTGCTTGCAACACACAGCACACACCCGCCATAATGATCAAGTGCCCCGGGGTATCTTGGGAACAGAAAAAGTAGAACATTAGATTTCCTAGGTAAGTGGGAGGGGAGGGGTCTTCCATAGGCTCCTGTGTTTGAACAAGCAGCCTCCAGCAGAGAGTGATGTTTGTAGAGGTTGTGGGCCCTTTAAGAGGTGGGGGGGGGTCTTATTGGAGGAAGTAGGTCTCTGGGGGCAGGACTTAGGGTTGCAGTGATGCCTTGTCCCACCCTCTGTGCTTCCTGCCCAGCCGAGATGGGAGCTGACTCCAGCTCCTGCTGCTACTCCAGTGCAGTGCGTTTCACACCATGACACAAAAATAAACTCTTTCTCCCTCAAGTTGCTTCTTCCGAGTTCCATGACACGGAAATAAGAAAAGTAATGAAGATGGGCGTCTTCATGGGTATGTACGAGTTCACGTGAAAAAAAATGTGAAAAAAATAAACAACATGCTGAACTTGAAGGATGCTGAGTGATCTATTGTTTCAAAAGAACAAGTGTGAACAGTAAGTTTGTGGATGACTGACATGTTGAAACAAGAGCCAATCCCAAGATGCACTGGGGCAGATTTTCCCCACCAGGCCACACTGTCCGGTTCATCTTACATAAGGGGGCCTCTCTCCAACTCTCAGAAGTTCCGTGGCAGCTGGTTCAGTGCCAAGTGACTGAGAAAACATCACAGCAAAAGTTATGGGAAGTTCAACGATGCGTTTAAATTAATTTGTACTTTTTTTTCAACCCAATCAAGTCTACAGACATTTGAAAAATAGCTTCCCCTGGAAACATCCACTGTTCTCCTCCGAGATGTGAATAAAATATGAGTGTGTCTCTCCTGTGCCGTTACTCTGATCCCCAGCATCTTAGGGTGTTTTTCTCTCTCTCTCTCTCTCTCTCTCTCTCTCTCTCTCTC
>NW_021604753.1:5692436-5715294 GCF_004785775.1 Grammomys surdaster | reverse complement strand
CCCCCCCCCCCAGCATCTTCTCTTGTGATGCTAAGCATGTTTCTTCATCCTTCTTTGGCTCCTTGTTTCGACTTTTCCTTTTCCATGTCCTCCACTGACAACCCACTGTGTTCCAGTTTCATCTCGGCATGTTCATTTAGACTGAAGGTCCTCAGGTTTTGCTGTGAATGGGATCCCCCAGAGTGTCAGCTGAGGCATGGGTTCCTTAGACCGTCTCTTGAAGTGTGTAATTCAGTAGATCTTTCTAATGCGGGATCTGAGAGTTTTCATTTAGGATGAGTTCCCTTGTCGTGCTGAAGCTTCTTTTCCAGAGTCCACGGGGTTTTAATACCGACCACCCTGCATTAGCCTACTCTATCCTGTCTTATGTCACTTTGTCGACGGCTTCCTGGGCTTCCAGTATAGTTTCTCCCTCCTTAGAATTTGCCTGGTTTTGTTTTAGATTTTGGGTTTAGTAATATAGTCCAGGCTGACATCAAACTCACTATGTAGCCAAGGCTGACTTTGAACTCTTGGTCCTCCTGTCTCTACCTCCCTGGTGCTGGGATTGAGGGCATGTGCCACCATACCTTTCTTTATAAAGAAAGAAAATCATGGGCCCATGTGCCTGGCACTTGGGAACTACTGGTCTTGACTCAGCAAACGATAGAAGCTGTATTAGTTAATTTTATCATTGCTGAGACAAAATACCAGTCAAAAGCAGCTTGGCGGGGAGGCTGGTGTGAGGGCCATGGGTTGGGAGGATGTAGTCCTCCTCCTGCTGGCAGAAACATGAGGCAGCTGTCCATGCTGGGTCTGCAGTTAGGAAGCAGAGATGGATGCTGGTCCTCAGCTGAGTTCCTCCCCTTTCTCTTCCATCTGCAATCCCAGTTCACAGAACTGTGAGGCTCACATCCAGAGTGGGCTTCTCTTCCTCAATCAAAGCTTTCTGGAAACATCTTCATAAACACCCAGTGGTATATTTACGCAGTGATTCTAAATACATAACAATGGTGACAATGGTGTTAATGAAGAACAATAGGAAGTGTGATCGGGGTCAGACATGTGCACGTAGTCCTCGGGGTTTGCCGTGAACGAGTCACACAGTGCACGAGTCACCCAGGCGGGCCCTTTACATGCACCATTTTATAGCAGCCCTGAGAAAAAGGTTAGACCCCTTCTAGAATGACACCCTCTGCAGGCAGAGCAACTAAGGTACATGCTCAGTCAACCATCCACAGTTACAAGCCTCACTAAATGGCTGGGCTTAAATTCAAACTCAAGGCCACAACTCACTTCTTGGAGACCAGGCTTTCCTTTCTGTCTTATTTACAGTCAGTCTCTGAGGATCCAAGGTGCACTTCCTCAGGAAATTGACACCTTGTGACCAAATGCTCTGAACAAATGTCTTGACCCATGGCATGGTTCTCTGACAACCGGACTTGTTCACTTCCACAGCCCTAACAAATTCAGATGCTGGAGGTTCAAAGAACTAACCACAGCCCACTCTGAGGCATTGATGGGCGTCCCTGGCCCCACAAGTAAGAGCTCAGCTGCAAACTTGCCTTCTGGCCATGGGATAGAAGTCTATCGTGCTAAGGAAATGGCTGTGATGGTGACTTCAGAGTTCACAGGGAGGACAGAACATGAAGAACATGGCTCTCTGGGACAGTGGGGATGTATTTTCGGACAGGGAAAAGCCTGTATGGGACAGGAACCACCAAAAGTAGCCCAGGTTAAGAATCTTGTCTTTCTTTAAACGTCACCCTCCACACAGTCAAGAGTTCATAGCAATCTTCAAAACTTACTTTTCCTAGGTTTTGTTCCCCAATGCAGTGTGTGTGTGTGTGTGTGTGTGTGTGTGTATGAGAGAGAGAGAGAGAGAGAGACAGTATGTGTGTGTTTGTGTGTGTATGTGGTGTATATGTGGTGTGTGTGTGTGGTGTGTGTGTGTGTATGTGGTATGTGGTGTGTATGTGGTGTGTATGTGGTGTGTATGTGTGTGTGTATGTGTGGTGTGTGTGTATGTTTATGTGTGTGCACATTTCTATGTGCTGTGTTTGTGGTGTGTGTGTCTATGTGTATGTGTGTATGTGCATGTATATGTGTGTTTGTGGTGTGCGTGTCTATGTATATGTGTATATGTGCATGTATATGTGTGTTTGTGTGTGGTGTATTTGTGGTGTGTGTATGTGCATGTATGTGTGTGTGTTTGTGTGAGTGTGTGGTGCATTTGTGGGGTGTGTGTATATGCATATGTGTGTGGTGTATATGTGGGGTGTGTGTGTGTGTATGTGCCTGCACATGTATGCTCATGTGTTGTGTGTTTGTGGTATGCATGTGTCTATGATGTGTCTATGTGCATGCATTGTGTGTTTGAGTGGTGTGTTTGTGGTATGTGTCTGTATGCATGCGTGTGTGCTATATATGTGGCTTGTGTGTGTGTGTGTGTGTGTATGTATGTTTGGTGTCTATGGAGGCTAAAGTCATGTGACTCTCCTCAATCATTCTACCTTTACTGTTTGAGACAGGCTCTCTCATTAAACCTGGAGTACATTGGTTTGCTGGCTGCTCAACGACCTTCAGAATTTGCCTGTGTGCACTCCACCCAAGGCTGGGGTTGCAGTCACATGTATGCTACCAGGCCCAACTTTTTTCATGATTTCCAGGATCTGAACTCAGGCCCTCAGATTGTGTAGCAGTCATTTTACCAAGGCATTTCCTAGCTCCTTGCCTGTGAAGATCTAGTAGAAATCTGTCCGTGTATTGTGAGCCTTTGTTGGGAGAGAGGGGAAGGCACAACCCACTATTCAGGGTGGGTCTCCCCATCAATCAACCCAATCTAGAAACCTCGTCATAGACCTTGCCCAGAAGTCTGTTCTAGCTCCTGTCAAAGTGACAATCTGCATTAAGCATCATGATGGCCTGTCCCAGCAGTGGGGTTTTAGAGTGTACACTTCCTACTTACTAAATACAAGGTTTCCAGAAGACCACACATGCTGTGTCTCCCTCACAGCAGGCCACAGCCACACCCTCCCTTTCCTGCTCCACTGGATCTGACCTGCAATGGGCTCTTGATCCACGCTGCCATAAACACACTCTGACATTTAAACATGTAAGCTCTACACATTTACACCGCTCTGGAGACACGGTCCTCAGAGCATGCCCCTGTCCAAGACAGTCCATGGCTGTGCTTCTCTGGGTTTGTGCCTCTCCTGTTTTCCTGTGTGTATCCACATCTCTCTTTCTCCCTCTCTCCTCTCCTCACAAACCCTCCAAGTGTTCCCAGGGGATCCTCACTTGTAAATATTTGGAAAGGCTCAGGCTGTTGTTAGAACAAGTCTGGGATGGGGACTCCGCTCTGATATCCACAGAGACCTAATGTCCCGTCCCAGATGTTGGATGTCGTATGTCTAGGAAACAAAAAATGAAAGTCACCAGGGGACCAGCAATGACTGTAGATCACCCCCCACTCCACCCCACTTCTATTACACATTAAACCCAGACAGACTCCCAGGAGTGGGAATCTGTGTGGATGGTGCTAGAACCTTTCACTACTAGAGGGTGCAGGACCCTGTCACCACTGAAGAGCTTCCCGAAGCAGCACCCACCACAGTCTCAGGATCTTGGCAGCTAGAGAATGGTCCCCGACCCCGACCCCCGGCCCCTGCTTGAGAAGGCTCAGAGCCCCTCATTGTGCCCAGGACCATCTGTTCCTTGTGCTGTAGAGCACAGGTGTCCTAGAAAAATGGCCACCATTCTTCAGCACATCTACCGTGTCAGCTTGCAAGCGTCCTTCTGGATCCTGCTTGTTGGCTGCTGCCGCTCTCTTCCAAGAGCAAGTGCGTGGGAAGGGTCATTGGGTTTTAGCTGGAGATTTCAACCACTTCTCCAAGCCGTTTGTGTGCAGTTCAGCCCTAGTTGTCCAAAGCAAAACCATCATCTGTGCTGGGTGAAGACTTTCCTGTGCAGCTGTTTTAGGGTCACCCCTGCTCCTGTTGAGAACCCCTCACCGATGCTCTATAAGTAAGCTCCACAGTAAGTCAGTGGACAAGTATTCAATCAATGAACTAGTGAGTGAATAAATGAGTCCTTGCAGTCACACTGAGTGTGACTGGGTTGTCCTGTGGTGCATCCATGGCGGGAGAGGGGGCGGCTCCCACTGGCTCCTTGCTCTTTCCTTTCTCCTTTGATCCATAGAAACCTCTCCCCTAGCTGCACAGCACACCTGATCCCAGTATGCTTCCCAGGGGGGGCCACTCTCTGATCTCTTCATGGATCTCCCTGCCATTCACTCTCTCCAGGGCAGACCAAGGAACCTTCAAACCACCATGCTCCCCCGCTGAGAACAAAAGGGACCGGCCAGGTCTGGGCCATTCTTAGAGTGTTCATTCCACAGAGCTGGAGAGATGGCTCAGCGGTTATGAGCCCTGGCTACTCTTCCAGATAATGTGGGTTCAATTCCCAGCTCCCATATGGAGGCTCGCAACCATTTGTAACTAAGGTCCCCAGAGATCCAAGATTCCCCTTTCTGGCCTCTGCAGACACCAGACATACATGTGTTGAACAGACATACATGCAAGTAAAATATTCATACATATAGAATATGATAACAACAACAATAATAATAATGTTTTAATCTTAATTTTGTTTTAAATTGTCCTTATAGGCGTTGCAGATGTGGCTGCTATGTCACATGTGTATCTGTAGGTGGCAGAGAAGAGAGAGGCTATGTCTTCATTCAGTGTTCTGACCTATGAACATCTGAAGTAGCCTAACATTCCCTGAAAAGAGCAAGCCCGACACAAGCACCAGAGACCAGCCCTGTGCAGACCAGGATGGGCTCTCAGAGCAGGGGTCCAGCTGGAGACTAAAAGAACCTCACTTGGTACAGCAGGCCCCAGGTAAGAGTAAGCCCAAGACAGACAACAGTCATATGGGGTCACTCAGGCAGGCCTGGGTGAGGAGTGAGCCTGAAATGGCTTCCAGACCAGTGCCATGGGGCCCCGGCTAGGAGCTAGCCTGAGATGACCACAAGTCAGACACCGTGCAGGCCTGAGGGGGCAGACCATGCCCGAGATGACCATACTCAATGCCATAATGCACACAAGTGGGGCATAGCACTCTTGAGATGACGTCAGACACTCAGAGATCCCAGGCACCATCAAGAGGAGGAAATAAGTGGAGGAGAAATTGAAGAGAAAGATAAACAGAAGGATGTGTGCATGACAAAGAGAGGCAGAACTGGAGACTTTAGGGTAGTGAGGAACAGTCTGATGTGAGGAACCAGTGATGCCACCTGAGACCAGGGTGGGGTCCTGGCCTGTGCTGCCACTGGGAACCACATTTGGGTCCATGACCTTGCAGCAGCAGGGATCTGTTACCACCAAAGGCCAGACAGACTTCTTTGGTCTTGTCTGCCACCAGGGGACTCATTAATGTCTGAGGGCTGTGTAGAACTGGCCCCACCTGTCACCTGGACATTGTGGGAGACCTGACCCTGGGAGCAGGAGAGCAGGAGCGCTGACCCCTCCCCCAGCCACACGCAGTACTTAAGGTGAGCAGCGCACATTTCAGGAACTGCAGTGAAGCCAGCCCCAAGAGTATGAGCGTGGTCTCCCTTACCACCCGCAGCAGGTGGGGGACCTGGCCCTGATGGGGTCATGAGAGCCAAGAGCTGCCCCTGCCCCTCACCTGCTACAGCACTCAGGACAGCAGGCCCTGCACCTCAGTGGGCAGCACAGTCGAGCTGAACCTGATGGTGGGCGCACAGGTGGACCAGCCCTAGGGTGTGAGCACAGGAGAGCTGGCTCTGCAATTTGTCTGCCATGCAGCATCATGGGTGAGGGAGAGATGTCCTCCCCTATCCTTGCCCCTTACCACCTGTGGCAGGCAGGAAAGCTGTCCCTGCCCCTCACCTGCTGGTAGCACTCAGGAGAGGGGTCCCTGAACCTTGCCTAGGCATCACAATTGAGCTGGCCCTGGATGTAGGGGGTTGCAGGTGAGCTGGCCCTGAGGGTGTGAGTGCAGGAGAGCCCTCCCTGCTTCTTGTCTACTGGGAGGTGGTGCTGATGAGGGAGAGATGTCCCCTCCCCTCCCTCATCCTCACCACCTATTGCAGGTAGGAGAGCTGTCCCTGGGGTCATGAAATTGGAAGAACAGCCTCTGTCCCTCACCAGCAGCAATACTCGGGAGAACAGGACGTGCAGCTCACCTGGGCAGCAGGGTAGAACTGGCCCTGGTTGCTGGGGTTGCAGATGAACCAGCCCCAAAAGCAGGAGAGCAGGAGCGCTGACAGGCTCAGATAACACTTCGGCCCAGATCCAGGGCTTTGAGTTGATCCAACCTAACATCTTCCCTTACGATGAACAGCTGGAGTGCATGAAGGGGCCGGCCCCTCAGATCCAAAACTACAGGATCTCCATGACACAGGTCAACAATAGGATATCAGAGAGGAGTCCAGTGGGGATCCAGGACTGATAGAGTAGCAGAAGCCAGAGGCCTCATACCAGACCAATGAGTCATTGCAATGGACATTTGCAAGCAAAGAAGTGTGGACAAAAGGGTGTACTGAGGGACACACAGACACACTATAGCTTCCACCATGAGGTTTGTTTTTGTTGGTGGGGAAGTTGCAAGGGTGGAGGGTGGGCATGAGGAGATAGGGAGATAAGTGGGGGGTTCATGATGTGAAAGTCGCAAAGGACCAATACAAAGTTGCAATTTTTGTTTTACAACTTTTATTCCACTGGGTAGCACTGAGGCCGGAGTACTGGGAATTCAGTGCCTTTCCGTGAAGACGTTAGACGACAGCGGTGGAGAGAATCTGAAGACAGACCCACAGGCTCTCAGATCTACACGGAATTAGAATGTGACAGAATGGAATATCAGCAGAATCCTGCCCCCATTGAATGCCCTCTCCTCTGGCTATGAGCACAGCCTGCGTCCCTTCTCTTTCGCTCCCCGCATCTTTCTGTCCACTCCCCCGTCATTGCCTCAAACGTGCTGCCTTGTCCCCACAGCAGGACTTTTTCTCTTGCCGCCACCTGCCTGGTCTGCTGCTTTCTCACCCAGTCACCTGCTGCAAGAGATGTCTCTCCTGGCAGGTCACCTCACCGCCGCCTCTCATCGTTGTGACTTTACACACAGCCTGACTGTTGTGTGTTCCTGGATTGTGATCATTGTCTGTTTCCCTGTGACAGGGTAAGGGCCCTTCCCACCATCCGACTCTTTCCATTGACTTTCCAGGTCTTTGACAAAATATCGGAACAAAAAGCAATTCTAAGTTACAATCCATCGCTGCTGGGAAATCAAGGCGGGAACCGGAACCAGCAGTTACGTCATAACCGGTCGAGAACAGAAAGCAATCGATTCGTGCAGGTTTGAGCTCAGCTCAATTTCTCTGCTGGAATACAGCCCATTTTGGGGCTGGGTCTTCCCACATTAACAAAGGATTCGAGACAATCAGCCACAGGAACTTGATCTAGACCTTCTCTCACTGAAACACTTTTCCCAGGTGATTCCACCTTGGGTCAAGTTGACAAAAGCACCACTCACCAAAGTGTCCCCAGGCTTGACACCCACGTTAGACGTCTATAAACAATGAACAAATGAATGAGTTTCTCCTCCTTGACGCCGTTGGCTCCTTGGCTGCACACTGCTTGGGCATTACTCCTTTCTGTTCCCTCAGGAGGCTCCGCTGCCTTAAATGTATTTATTGACACGTAGTCCAGGAAGATATTACCTTCAGCCTCTACTCTCAACCTCCAGTTGGGGGTTCCAGTTGTAAGGACCAAAACTGTCTCTAGAACGCCTGATCTGTCTAGGAAAACTCAGGTTTTAACTACTTCCCTTAGCCCCTTTAGTTGGTCCTCTGGTACATTTCTACTGTGTGACCAGCAGATGGCAGCAAAGACCGTCCTTCTGATAACCGCCTCTGCAAAGGGTTCCTGGTCCTGGACTGCTGCCAGTCTCTGGTGGGGCCTGCTGCCTAGACTCTGTGTTTACACTTCTCCTGAATAAACAGAAGATGTCCCAAGTCCTAGGTCCATGGACAGAGATGTGGGTGATGCAGGTGTTGGCAGGAAAGCATTGACTTGTTTTGGAATTCCAGGTCTCAGTTCGATTCCCATTGCAACCCTTTCCTTCCTGTGCCTCCAGGACAATTATCATAGGCTGCCGCTGACTGTTTCCTCATCTGTATCCTGAAGGATCTATCCCCATAGAGCTACACGTTTCCCATGCCTCTCTCCTCAATGTGTCAGCTCAGCGAGCAAGGCTGGTCCTACATTCGGTGCCCCTCACTCTTTTCAGTGTTTGTTGACTGACTGACTGACTGACTGACTGACTGGTGTGTAGAATGTATAGTAAGTGCTCACTGAGCATCAGCTGTGAAGATGATGTCACGATGGAGATGATGATGTCAAATGAGGGATGGCATGGTAACCATGATGTCATGGTGAATATGATGTAAGGGTGAAGATGTCGTGCCAAGGATGATGGTGTCATGGCTGAAGATTATAGTGCTCTGATAAAGTGGATGCCCTTCTGTGAGTGACAATGATGTCATGGAGATAGTAGTGTCATCGGGTTGTTTGAATGAGAATGGCCACTGTAGAATAGGTTTGAATATTTGATCCTTAGCAGATGGGACTGTTTGGGAAAGATTAGAAGGTGTAGCCATGTTGGAGGTGTGTCACTAGGGATGGACTTTGAGATTTCAAAGGTTCCATTTCCTGTTAGCTCTCTGTCTCCTTCTTTTGGGTAAAGATATAAGCATTCAGCAGATATAAGCATAGCAGGCAGTGCTATGACTGCCTGCCTGCCTGCCGCTGTGCTTTCTGCCGTCACGGTCACAAACGCTGAGTCTGTGAGCCCCAACTTTAACATGGTCGTGGTGTTTGGTCACAACAATAAGAAAGTAATTAAGACAGTCCTTAGGATGTTGATGTCACAGAAGGGCTATGTCATTGGTGACTATGGTGGTGTCACTTGATGACAATGTCTTGCAAGGATGGTGACATTGTAAGATATGACGCCATGATGCTGAGAACAGTGTTGTCATCTAGTAACACGCACCGACGGCCGTGAAATCCACTGGCAACTCCTGCAGCTTCTTCAGCCCAAGGATCCCCACCTCCCACCTCTGAGCTGCAGTTCCCAGTGACTCCTGCTAAGCACTGCCAAGCTCCACAGAGAGAGCTCCCTCCTCTCAGGCCAGCGAGGGCTGATACCTGGCCTTCAGGTTGGGCACGGACAGAGGTGACCATCCCAGGAGTAGACTGTGTTTTCAAGGGCTGTTCTTACTGGCTGTGGCTGCCACTTGCCCCTCTTCCTCTGAGGGTCTCCTGACAACCCTGGAGAAGTTCAGAGGACCAACACTGCCCAGCTGAGGGGTCCAGGGGGTCTCTAGCCTCTGGGATGCGTCTGCTAACATTTCCAAAGTGAGCCCCTAGCCCAGAAACTCCTTGTACCAGAAAACCTTTGCTCTAGAGAATTATCAGGACTCTTCCCAAGTCCTCCACTTCCCTCCTCCACCCCAACTCCCCTCTCTCACTTCCCCCTCCTCCACCCCCTCTGTTACCCCCTACTTCCCTCCTTCACCCTCTCCACTCCCTCCTCCACTGCCCTCCTCCTCCACCCTGTTCCCCCTCCATCCCCTCCTCCCCAAGCCCCTTCACTTCCTCCTTTACCCCCTCCCTCCACTTTTCCCTCCACTCTCCTCCCTCCCCCACCCCCTCTATTTGCACATACTGGCTAGGGTGACTCACTCCTTCCCTCCTTGGTGCTGGGACCCCAGAACTCTGACTTCTCCCTGGTGCTACCCACTGTGTCCTCTCTGTGTCCAGGTTGTGTGAAGCCCAAGGCAGCATCTTAGGTAGAAGGACCCCACACGACCCAGAGACACAGTGCTGACAGGCAGGATGACTCTTGAAAAGCCAAGCATGCCAGTGTCTCTGTGCACCTTCGCACAAGTTAACCGACCTCTCTGATCCACCTAGCATCTTCTCACAAAGAAGAGAAGCTGATCCAGAGGGCAGGGTTAAGGACAAAATGAAGCCAGAGGAGGCGCAGAGTGAGGCAGAGATGCAAAACTGCCGGGTGACTAGGATAGGCGTTTATTTCAGGTGATATGGGTTCCACACTCCCTCTCCACTTCTGGTCCACCAGAGGCACACACATGCTCACATCACAGCAGAATGGGCTGCCCAGAGAGCACAAAGACAGCAGCCAGGGAGCGCTCATCCACAGCTGGCCACTATTGGCCCTATCAGTGATATTTGAGGAAGAAAAGGTTGCCATCCACCGAGATGGGTCCAAAAGGCCCTACTGGGTTGGCCAAACTCAGATGACTTGGTCCTGCCTCTGGCTCAGGCTGAGCACACGTGCAGCTGCCAGGAAGACCACCCCAGTGAGCAGCTCAGAGACAAAGCTAATCCAGCCGAGGGCCAGGGACCAGCCAAAGCGTATGTCCACCTGATCCAACAGGGTCCTCTCCTCCAAGAGGCATACTGCCTCTCGGAAGGCGGCCGCTGAATAGGCAATGTAGATGCTGATTCCAGTGAGGGTCACCATGGCTGCAGGAAAAGACCGGGACAGTCATTCAGAACCTCCTGGCCTGCCCCTCCTCCTTCTTCCTCCTCCCCCTCCTCTTCTTCCTCCTCTTCCTCCTCCATCCAGTTCCCTCCTCCACCTCTCCCTCTTCTCTCCTCTACCCCCTCAGCTTCCTTTCTCCCTCTTCTTTCAACTCCTCTTCCTCTCGCCTCCTTCTCCCTCCTCCCCTGCCTCCTTCTATCTACTTTGTGAATGAGAAATCCTGGAAAGAAGCTTTGTCTGCAAAGGTTGATTGACTAGACTTCAGTGATGTAGAGGGTTGTCCCAATCGAGGGCCTTAGAGGGCTGTCAGAGAGCGAGCGAGCCCTAGAGCAGCCTTCTCCCCATCTTACTATAACACACGCACCCAAGTGTACCCACCAATGGATTTGAAAAGTGTCTTCACCTATGGCTTTCTTTATTCTGTGCTATAAAACATTCCATGAATTTCTACTTCATTGAAACATGATGTTTGTGGAGTCTGGAGACCTGAATCTATGTTCCCAGGCCATGATCACTAATATTCAACTCCAGAAAGAAAAAGAAAAAAACCTTCTATTCTATTGACGTAAGAGCTGGGTTTTCTTCCCATACACCTCCTTCTCTTCTTCCCCCTGCCAAATCCTCCTCCCCCGACCTTCCTCTCCCTCCCCTGTCTCCCTCATTTCCTCCCCCCTCTCCTCTTTCTTCTCTCCTCTTCCATTTTCCCTCTGTTGTACAAGACTGTCCTCCCAGCCAAACTGCTGCTAACATCAGGAGTTCTGCTGGGCCTAATTCCAAAAGATCACCACAGCTGGGCTGGAGAGGGCAGGGAGGGTCTTAGGACTCTCACTTGAGTAGCTAGCCACCACCATTATATGCATTTCTACCCTAGTTTTTTGTGGACTTGGGGGAAGGGCTAGAGGAGATCAGAGGGGAGAAGGAGAGGGTTGAGCTTTGTCTACACAACTACAGGGAGTCATCACACATACTGGGTAGGTGCAGGCCTTCCAGTGTAGCTGCTCTAAGGTCATCTGTACCACTGCCTGTAACCCCTCACCCACTGCTCTGTAAGTAAGCCTCATAAACTCATAGTTTCCCCTGGTGAACATCGTTGAATCATACCTCATTGGAACCCGAGGAGGAAAAGATGTGGTTTACATCTTTTCTAGGGAGAAATTTTAGCAACATCCTCCTGTCTACACACACACACACACACACACACACACACACACACACACCTACCTTTACCTTCCCTTTTCCTTTCTCCCTATCTCCTCTCCCCTTACCTATTTCTCTTCCCAGCCAAGGGTCTCCCATCACTCCCCCTGTCTGTAGGATGTCTGTAGGTTTTTGCTGAGCCTGACCCCTGCCTGCTGCAGCCCCCTCTACTCCCTCATACCAGAGGGAACATTTCCTAGTCCTGGCTAGTTCTGTCTGAACTTGCGTAGGACACACCCCTGTGACTTCATAGCCTTATAGCCAGGGTCACAGTTGCAGCTTTCCCTTTGGGTCTCTCTTCAGACTGGGAGTCCTGGAAAGTCCTATCCAAGCCTCTTTCCCCTGACACCTACTGTGCCGGCACACAATAGGTCTCCATAAGATATTGATTCATTGCTAGATGATCCAGGATGGTGGCAACTGGCCACACCTGAGTTTTGTTATTTTGTTTCAGTTGTGTAGTGTAGGACCTTGCTCATGCTAAGCAGATGCTCTTACCCGGCTTCTGTCTTCCAGCCCTTTTGTGGCCTTTCACTTTGAAGTATCATTAAATGAATAACTCAGTCCTTTGATGGTGCCAGCCATACAAGCTGGTTTGTGCCTCCAGATCAGAGCGGGCCACCATCAGAGTCTTACCTGAGGGTACCGATGTGAGAATTAGCTGCTGAGTGAACCACCATAGCCAAGGCCATGAATAACCACGGGAAGACAATGCTTCACCTTATCTGTACCTTCCTTGATTTTCCTCCTTTAGAGTTCTCTAGAAATCATCTTTCTCATGTGTGAGTGCCTGTGTGTGTGCATGCATGTGTGTGTGCTTGCATGTGCTTGTGTGATGTGTACATGTGTCAAGAGGACATCCTGTCTGTCGCTCACCACCTAATCCCCTTGAGACAGGATCTCTCACTATCTTGGAGCCAAACTTGCAGTCAGCTCCCTGTCTCTACTCTTGACCACTGGGGCTATATGTGTTCTTACAACCATGCCTGCATTGTTCCATGGTTTGGGGGATCTGAACCTGGGTTCTCTTGCTTACAGGCTGAGCTATCTCCTAGGCCTCTGTCTTTCTTTCTCTTGTTTTAATGCAGGGAGCCAGAGAGCAACCATCTGGGGTGTGGGTCCCACTTTCCCAAAACCTATAGCCAGCCATGTAAACAGAACTGCCTCAGCCAGTGTCTGCCTGCCTGGCTTTTGTTTGGATGTGGTTGATTTTGTTTGGTTTGGTGAGGTTTGGTTTAAGTATGGGTTTGGGTTTTTGGAGGTGTGGTTCATATTTGGATTTGAGAAGCACGGTTTGATCTGGTATTGTTCTCTGTTTGTAAGAATTACATTGTATGGTATTATCTGGATTGCAGCTTGAGATCATCACTCTCCTGGGTGTTGCGATAATAGTGTGTACCACCATGTCCTAATGTGTGTCACCTTCTCACAGTGCATTTTCACAGTGTGATGCACACGGCTGTGACATGTGTGCATGGCGTAGCTTAAGAAGCTGTTGAATACATGGGTCATCTTACACAGCTTCTTTTTATAGTGAAACACATAAAATCTACTCTCTGAACCACATTCAAGTGCAGGGCATTTAGGTACATGGTCTGTAGATGCTTACTGTAATCGAGAGAATGGGCAATAGGTCCCTGAACTTATTACACCTGCTAAATGAAGCTGAGAGCCATTCAACCAGCATATCCTCAGACCCATCTGAAGTTTCTACTTGTGGTTCTGTTCTGTCTCACCGTGAGCTCTGCTTACTGAGAACCTGCAGCCAAGTGAAGCCATGTGCAACGTGTCCTTCTGTGCCTGGTCAGTCTGATTTCCCACAACAGAATTGCTACTCCAGCAGAAGGCAGCAAAGGCAGCAGGTGCCAGGGTCTCTTGTCAGCCCACAGCTCTAAACTGGAAGCCAAGGCCATCATGAGAGACCAGACAGAGGTGGCAGACACAGCTTTGAAGCAAGATGTTGGAGTTGACTCCTAAGGCTATGCCCTGCCCCCTACTTCTCTTCCTTCCATGAAACCAGAGATCTGGGGAGCTTAAGGCTGAAAACCACTGCCCCTTCCAGCTGCTGTCACAATCTGGGCAGAGAAGGTCCTTAGAGAACCTGAGTCCTGCCCCTAAAGAGTGTTACGGCACAGTACTCATCAGTACAACTGTAGAACCTAGGCTTGGGGCAGATGTACACCTACCTCCAAAGAGAAAGAGGGTCCCAGTGAGCAGCAGCAGGAGGTGAGCTCGGAGGAGGAGGCTCAGGAACCCGGTCATCCCCCCAAACACCATCACGATCAGACTGAGTGGCAACAAGATCACAAATGTCCCATGCATAGCTAAGGAGAAGAGGGGAACAGGCACGGGGGTTACTAGTATCTAGCATCCAATCGTTTGCATATGCTCACCACGTACCCACAATAGTAGGACTACACTACTTCCAATGGTAATTAAGAACAGGGGAGACTTCTGAACGCTGGGTCTGAACTGTGAGCATCTTTGCACTTACTCTCTGTAACCCCTGGAGGGCAGTGTTGTATCATTTACTTATTCTCTCAGCGCAGACTCAAGAGCCTGCTACTCTAATGGGTATGCAAATGAACGAATAAGTATGAGATAAACACCACTAGAGTTCCTGAAAAATTTAATTCCCTTCTAGCTGAGGACAGTGTTAAGTGGGTGAGCAGGTGAGTGAATGGGCAGAGGCAGTGAAGAAAGGACAGCGTATAAAACCCCCATGTCTGGGGCTGGAGAGATGGCTCAGCGGTTTAGAGCACCTGTTGCTCTTGCAGGGGACCTAGGTTTGAGTCCCAGCTGTGAGAAATTAATTAATTTTTAAAAACGTACAAAGCCAGACGTGGTGGCACACTCCTTTAATCCCACCACTAGGGAGGCAGAAGCAGGTGAATCTCTGTGAGTTCAAGGCCAGCCTGGTCTACAAAGTGAGTTCCGGGACAGCCAGGGCTGTTACACAGAGAAACTCTGTCTTGAAAGACAAGAACAAAACAAAACCCTATACCCATATTCTGCTTCTACCTAGCCCTGTCCCAAAATTACAGACACATCATAAATTTAAGGCACATGACTCATTTTATACTGGGAGGGGAGCATGGATCTAATCTCATCCCATACCCTAAAAGTAACTACACACCCGAAATCCTTGCTGATCTTAATAATAAAATATTAATGCAATACAGGGGCCAGAGAGATGGCTCCATGGGCAAAAGCACTGGCCACATCAGCCTGAAGATGGAAGGAGAAAGCTAACTCTACAAAGTTGTCCTCAGGTCTCTCCCTGTGGGCTGTGCTACACCTGCCTACACACTATACACAGCAATGAACAAGATTTTAAAACTGTCATACGATCAGTCTCTGACCATGATCTAGGGGCTTGACTGTAAAAATAGTACAGACTGGGTGGAAATTGCCCCTTCAATTTTGATCTTTCATGAGGGTGCTAGAGAGTCAAACCCAGATTCTCACCCTTGTATCACAAACTCTTTACTCTCTAAGCCATCTCCTCAGCCCCTCCCCCCAGGACATATTAAATTCAGCAGATGAATAGATGCTGTCTGCTAGGAGCCCCTCTCCATGGTCCAGAGACGAAGATAAAGCTCACAGACTGGACCCCCTGTGCATGAGCTGACAGACTGCACACAGGTATTAGCATGAAGATCATAGTGCGTCTAAGAGCCACACAATCCTCAAAAGCCATTAAATCAACAAACTCAACCACCAGGAACACACCAACACTGAGAGAAACTGGAACACGAGTATCCCTCAGTTGTCTCAGGATCAGGCAAGCACCGGCTGCCCACGCTCACATCCCCAGGGCTCCAGTGTCTGTTCTAACATCTGAAAGCCCAGAGGCCATAACAAGCTAGGGGTGTGGGTGTAGGTTTGCAAACCTCGGTTTTCTCATCTGTCAAATGGAGAGCCAACAAATAGCCCATCCTTTGAACCTGTGAGTTGAGGACTCAGTACATGAAAGGAAAAAACAATTATGGAGGGGTTGAGGAGATGGTTCTGTCTACTAAGCACCTGTTGTACAGACATAGGGACTTGAGTTTGAAACCTTAGCACTTGGGAAAGTGGGGTGCCACAGCAGCATCTGTAACTCCAGTGCTAGGGATGTGGAAAGATGGATTTGCTTTTTGTTTGTTTTGATTCGAAAGACGGTTTCTCTGTGTATCCTGGCTGTCTTGGAACTCACTCTGTAGACCAGGCTGGCCTGGAACTCACTCTGTAGACCAGGCTGGCCTGGAACTCAGACATTTCACTGCCTCTGCCTCCTGAGGACTGAGATTAAAGGCGCAGTATAAAAGCTCCAGGGATGGTTCTGGGGATGTGGCTCTGTACACTGCCTGCCTATCGTTCAGGAAGCCCTGTGTTCCAAACCCAGAAACAAGTAAAACCAGGCATGGTTCTCAAAAATAATTTTAAGGGGTGTGTTTGGCACACTGAAGAGTGAGCCAGATTTGATTCCAAGCACCCAAGTGGAAACTA
The DNA here is from genome assembly GCF_004785775.1 of Grammomys surdaster. Lineage (NCBI taxonomy): Eukaryota > Metazoa > Chordata > Mammalia > Rodentia > Muridae > Grammomys > Grammomys surdaster. Next base: position 5,699,031 of record NW_021604753.1, on the reverse strand, counting down.
ACAACTGTTTGTAACTTCAGTTCTAAGGGGGCCCAACATCCTCTTCTGGCCTTCATGGGCACTGCACACAGGGGTGCACAGACGTAACACACATACACATGTAATACTAATAATACTACTAATAATAAATATCTCCAAAACAATTTATTTAAACCAGGTATTGTGGTGCATGCTTATAATCCCAGTAGTTGGGAAGTAGAGGCAGAAGAATCAAAAATTCAAGGTCACCCTCAGCTACACAGTGCATGCTTGGCCAGATTGGGTTACTCGAGACCCTGTCAAACCAAAAAGCACCAGGGATTTATTTGCTAAGCTTTAGAGTCAAGGTATTTGAAGTCATGGTCTTTGTCCCCACTGCAGGGGGTGGCCCTGCCTCTCAGCAGCCACTTTGGGGGCAGCAGGCAGCAGCGTTGGCTTAGGCTGCTTCACTTCAGCTTGGCTCTGTCAGGAGAACATCAGGATCTGAGGCCTGGAGTGAGGTCTGAGGTGGGTGGAAGCGTGCCTTCCAAGGACACTGTGGGAGCCTGGTCTCTGCTTACATCCTGGCTGTGGAGGGAGCAGTTTTGTTCAGCCAAGTGTCCTCACCACATTGTGTCACCACAGCCCCAAAGTGATGGACCCGACTGAGAGCAGCACAGTGCGACCTTTGAGTCCATGAGCAAAAATAAACTTTCTGGGCTCAGGAGTCAATCAAGGCAGGTGTCCTAATAAGGGAACACTGGCTAATCCAGCTGAGGGACGGCAGCAAACAGCAGCACACGGCCTGTAACACTGTGTAACCGGCACGTCCATTCCTCTGTGCAGCTTAATGTTCTAGGTATATTAATCTTTTCTTCTTACAGGCTCCATAATTTTCCTTAACGCTGTCTATACACATAAATGTCTAAACATCCTCCATTCAACCCGCTGAGGCTTTTCCCCGTGGCTCCAAACAAGCATGGTAAACCTCATCCTAGAAACATCACAGAGCTCCTACACGTGGAGTCGACGTTGTAGGATTTTTAAACATGGGATTGGCTTTCCATAGACACCCCAGAAAAGCTGCCTTCATACCCAAGCCTTCACACTCCCAAGGAGTTGAGGCCCTGCCTTAGTCAGTTTTCCGTTGCTGTGGCAAAACATCTGAGGGAGAGAAAAATAAAAAGAAGAAAGGTTGCTTTGGGCTCAGAGTTTCTGATGCTTCGGTCTGTGCTCACCGGGCTTCCTGGCTCTCAGGCTGGTGATGACAGACATGCCATATCAGATATCAGAGAGCTACTCGTCTCTAGGCAGCCAAGAAGAGATGGGGGTGGGCATAGGGAGGTCAAGGACACAGTACTTCTCAGCCGCTTCCTCCAACCCTTTGCTCCTAAAGCTCACCAGCTCAGACTCCACAGATTCAGCCATGGATGCAGCCAGTGTCACCCGGTGACCGCTCTCTGCCCTCGACACTCAGTGACCTCTCCACTGACCAAGACTGTGAGAGGAGATTCCATATCCAAAGCAGGACAGACCGTGGGGCTATGGCCTCGATACCTCTCTGCACCCCACCTTGTCTGCAGCACTACTCTGAGGAAATCACACATTATTTCCCGGCTATGCCCAGAGCTTCTCAACGTTGCGGGTTTTATGTCCCCTCTGGTTCTGCCCCACGCTTCCATCCTCATTTCACACCCAGCCTCATTTTAATTTTCCACACGACTGCAGCCCGTGCATCCCGAATGCCGGGAAACCCGGTCTGGCGATTTCCTCCCCGCCCCCACCTCATCTTCTCAGAGATAGTCAGGCCAGGCCCCCAGCCTCAGTCAGCCTCTGCTGCCAGCCTGTTTTGCTAGGAAAAGCATTTGACCCTCTGAGTCCTCCTCTGACCAACTTCATCATGGTCACCTACTCAGAAGAGACACAGCTGAAAACGGATCTGGAAAGACCAGGCGTGCCTCTGAGAAGCATAAGCCCACCCTCCAGAACCGTGAGACTTCTGGCTGTTTCTGGAACACACTGACCCAATCCTCATCAAAGTCTTCTGCCTGAGGCAGAATAGCCTGAAACTCTGGCCGCGTGTGTGTGTGTGTGTGTGTGTGTGTGTGTGTGTGTGTGTGTGTGTGTTTACATGTTTCTGCATGTACAAGTCTGAGTGAACCTGTGTGCTGTACCCATAGAGGTCAGAGGTCAACCACAGGAGTCATTTCTAAGGACTCTGTTTGGGTTTCAAGACAGAGTCCCTAGCTGGCCTGGAACTCACCGTTCATCTGTCTAGACAAAGAACCTCGGATCCACCTGTCTCTTGACCATCCACCTACTAATACTGGGGTGACAAGCATGGGACATACCTGATGTTTTTTTTTTTCAGGGGGCTTATGAATTTTGGTTTGGTTTAGTTTTGGCTGTTGTTTAGACTGGGTTTTGTAGGTTCTAGGTATCGAACTTGGGTCCTCATGCTTTCACGGCAGGCCAGTTCCCCAGGCCTATTGTCTTGTATGTCCATTGCACTAAAATGTGCACAGCATCATTCCAACAGAGGGGAAGTAAACTGCCAGGGTTCAAGTTCCCAACCTGCCAGCTATTTCACAAAGGTAACTCACCGCCCCCTGTGTACCATGTTTTCTCACCTACAACGCTGAGTATGATAACAATAAGGATATTGATAGAGGCTTGCTGTGGTGGAGATTAAATCAGTTGATATGTTTAAAGAGATAAGACCAGTGTTTGACCAGAGAAGCCAGTACCTCACAATATTCAATGCCAAACAGATAGTCCTGTGCTAGTGTAAAATAAATACATACTAAATAAATCAGTGGATTAGGATGGGGAAATGGCTTAGGGGAGAGATGCTTGCTATGCAACTGTGAGGGCCTGAATTCAAAACCCCAGCATCCACACTAACACCAGGTGTGGCAGCACCTGCTTGCCGCCCTGTAGGTTGGGCAGGGGTGCAGGGAGTCTGGTCATGGAGGCTCACTGCCAGCTGTCTAGCTGAAACAAGAAGCTCCAGGTACAGTGAGAAACCCTGTCTCAAAAAAAAAATAAGGTCTAAAGTTATAGAGGAAGAAACTCAACATCAACCTTTGGCCTCCACAAGTATATGACTAACATGTACATGTGCACACACACACACACACACGTACACACATACATACGTGCACACACAAAAGCATTCTTTTTACAAATGTTATCATGTTGTACATACATGTATATGTATTAGAGAGATCATGTCTCTGTCATATCTGATCACATGTGTCATATCATGCATGTAGGGCTCAGAGGACCCCTTGTGGTCTCTCTTTACCATGTTTCCATGGGTTCTAGGAACAAGACTCAAATCTACAAGCATGCACAGCAATCCCTTTACCCACTGAACCATCCTACCAGCTTCCAGAAATCTCTAAAATAAACAAATCTACAATTACTAGTTCCATTTTATAGTAAACATTTAGGTATTAATTGAGCTCCTACTACATACCAATCCTATCCCTGGATCTTTGCATATAGGATCTCCATTCCTCCCAGAAGAACCCACTTACAGACACAAGTGACTGCCAAGAATGCACACAGGTAGGTAAATTGCTGTCAAGAGTCCCCACTTTCCAGCCCTTGTCTTTAAGGAGCTAACGTCATTTCCGCACCTTTATTTAGAGAGAGCACAAGGCCTGATGTAGTGGTGCACACCAATCTTGTCTGGTGAGGGAAAAAAATAAAATAAATAAATAAACACACACACACACACACACACACACACACACACACACACACGGTGTTGGCCAATCAGCATATAGCATCTTGTTAGCTTCACTCAGTTGGCTCAACATACAGGCACATGACTTAGTCTGGCCCAATGGGATACCTGACTGAAAGTTTCAGCAGCAAAGAAGCCCCTCCCTGCTGAGCTGCAGGACGCAGGCCCAAACAGACCACCTTCCAAAAGGAGGAAAAGAAAGGGAGATGCAGGGATCCCAACACACTGGCCTGCCTCAAATATGTGGGCCAGCCATTCCTCCTGTTTCAGTTGGCATGATCGGTATTTCTGTCATTACTACAGGAAGATTCCTGACTGACACCTCCAGTCTGCATGCTGTCCATCATTTAGTGAGCCTCCTTGCCCCTGAAAGCATTTGCCTAGAGCAAGTCTGAAAGCCAAATAAATACTCAAGCCAGGATTATTAAGACTCTGCTACTAAGGGACGTGCTCCCTGGATGCTGAACTGGTTGGTTTTCATTCAGGAAGGGTCTTAATGTAGAATTATCTAGATCTGATTGGCCTGTGAGCATGTCAATAGGGAAGGAGGGCTGTCTTGATTGTTGGTTGAGGTGAGAAGATCCACCCTGCACGCAGAAGGCATTATTTAACGCATGGGGCCCTTGACAACATAAAGTAGAGAAAGCTAGCAAGTAGAGAAAGTACAAGCAAGGAAGCAAAACTCCATCCGTCCATCTTTGCTGTTGACTGTGGCTGCAATTGTATTCCCGCCCTGCCTTCCTCATAGCAGTCGACTGTAAAATGGAATTGTAAGCCAGATAAATCCTGTCTTGCCTAAGATGCTTTTGTCAGGGTGTTTTGTCACAGTAACAGAGCTTACTCCAGAGCAGGTGGCTTTCTCTGTCCCCTGACTGGGAGAGGTAAGGAGGTAGGCCATCTGCTCCTGAACTTTGCAACTCTGCTCACACTTCTCCTCCCGGATGACCAAATGGAACCGGCAGGCAGTGGTGATGCAGCTTGCCGGACCATGCTGCCTGCCGGAGTCAGAATATACTCAAGTGGTCCCTTGGCAGGCTTGGGTTTTCTGCCCATCCATGCCCACCAGGACGAGCTTAGGGAGTTGACTCAGAACACTGTTGCCAACCTGTCTCTGGCCAATGTAGCGAATCTTTAAATGACTGGAACATCTTTACACCATAAAGATCTTGGACCAAACACAAAATTCATTTATGGGGAAAAACCAATTCTGAGAAAAAGCTCTCTCTGGAGGTGATTTCAATGAGTGTGCAGTCCGAAGGGGCAGCTTGCCCTCATTCCTGACTAATACAATGGAGATCGCAGCAGCCCCAGCTCCTGGCTGTACATGCAACCAAACACCCACCACCCCAGACTTTTTAAAGGCAACTCCCAAATTCCACCCTCACCACAAGATTAGAAGGAGGCCATCAAAATGGTTCAGCGAGTAAAGTGCTTGCCATGTAGGTCTCATGGCCTGAGTGCATTCCCAGATAAAGGTTGGGAGAACCAGCTCATGAAGTTGTCCTTTGATCTACACACAGACGTCACGCACAGTAATAGTAAACATCATTTTAAAAGCTCTCTGTGTAATAGGGAGATCTTTAAAAAGATCAGAAAGATGATGATTCCTACCCTCAATGTGATGCAGCTGCAGCCCAGAGAGGTGAGGAAATGCCCAAGGTCACACAAGAAGCTGCTGCTTAGACTTACATCCCAGGTGAAGAGCTGGGTGAGTACAGCTAAGAATATGCCTGTTTCTCAAGCTTGGGGGACAAGTAGGGCAGTTGCAGAAGCAAGTTGAGAGGAAAGCCAGCCCAGTGTCAACTATGTCTATGTGGGTCCAATAGGATTCACCTCTGAGCAGGACAAGGTGGCCAAATGACAACACCAGCCTTAACAAAGGGTCACCAGTGCGTCTACAGGTAAGAAGGAGCCTGGCAGAGATTTAGTGAGGAAAGTTGCTGATGGCGGAGAGCCAGCCATGAGCCTGCCAAGCCCTTCTTTGAGGAACTACACACACAACAACCAAAAGCAAAGTGTGGTCTTGATGGTGTTCATTTTGATCGTGTGATGTTTTATCACTGTTGGTATTATTTTCTCCCTCAGTTCGAGGGGTAAAACCCAGGACTTTGTGCATCCTAGGCAAGTCATTGAACTGTATCTCCAGAACCTTTTTTTATAAACTACTAGCTTAGTTTAAGTTGCCCAGGCCGACTCTGAACTCACACTAGAGCTCAGCAAGCAGTCTTTAAACTTTTGGTCTTCCTGACTCAGCCTCCTAAGTGTTTTGTGTATTTTCATTCCCATTTTCTGGGGTCCGGACAGCACCCTTAACGCATTTGACATCTCATCTCAGTGTGGAAATAAGGCTTAGAAAAGCCAAGAAACCTACCCCAGGATTTAAGAGATTCAAAGAAGGCACTGAGTTAGGACTAGACCCTTCCCTCACATACTTCAAATACAGAATTCTAGATGATTCTTGAAGCAGTACTCAAACAACAGCCAAAGCACCTCACAGCGCAGCTGGAGTACACGGCAGTACAGACTGCCTGCAGCTCTCCTTAGCTCCCTCATGGGGACAAGCACAGGAGCCTCTGACAGCGGAAACTTACACAGAGTTGTGCTGGAGCTGACTGGGAAGCTGCTGACAAGAGACAGGTAAGATTTGGGGAATTTTGTGAGCAGGTAATATTATGTTGACAATTTAAAACTGGCCACAGTGGAAATACAGCACAGAGAAGGGATAATATTTTTTTTAAAGGGCTTTAAATTTTCTTCAAGAGACCTATTTGTTAAATATTTCCCAGAATGCTATTGGACTTGAAAAAAGCAGTTTGGTTCCAATCATCCATTTATACATCCATCCATCCATCCATCCATCCATCCATCCACTCATCCATCTGT
>NW_021604753.1:5641571-5692426 GCF_004785775.1 Grammomys surdaster | reverse complement strand
CATCCATCTGTCCAGTCATTCACTCCCCCATCCATCCATCCATCCATCCACTCATCCATCTGTCTAGTCATTCACTCCCCCATCCATCCATCCATCCATCCATCCATCCATCCATTTATTGACAGGTCTGTTCATTCATATCTATATAATTTTGACCCATAATATAGCTTGCATTTACTCTCAAATTTGTTCTGCAGAGTTTTGCTTTGTGGTCTGCTGTCTTCTAGGTTCTGTGCTAAGTATCAACAGTGCGACAGTGGGCCGGAGAGAGGTAATCCCCACCCTCATGGAATTTACAGTCTAATAAAAAAGTCAGATTCAAAAAGCCAAATGACCTGCTCAATGAGACAGAATTAGAAAAGCTAAGCTGGTAGGTGGGAACAGAGAGACATCAGGAGGAGGAATCACCATGTGCAAAGTCCTATGGCAAGGAGAAGCCTGAGATGCAGAAGGAAGAGCTAAGGAAGAAACAGACAGAGAGGCAGGCTAAGGGGAGCTTCTAAGCCGCAGGCTGTCCATCCAGACCACCCACATCCAAGGTCTACGGATGTCCATCCTCATTTCACACTCAGATTCCCGCTAGGAGACCCTTCCTGGACTCAGTTGCCAAGTGAAAGCCAAAAATAGAGATGTCAATCCAGGCCTGGTGCTGAATATAATTCCAGCTATTCAGGAGCTGAGGCAGGAGGATTGCAAGTCCAAGGCCTGACAGAGCTGCAGTGTATGTTCAAGGTCAGGCTAGAAAATTTAGTGGCACTCTGTTCGAAATAAAAACTGAGAAGAAAAGAGAGACAGGAATTGAGTCAGTGGTAGAATGTTTGATACCAAAGGAAGAGGGAGGAACCAACTTCGCGGCAGAGTGGATGTGAGAATCAAAGACAGCGAAGGAAAACTCTTGACTGGGTGTCTGGACAGTCCTAAGTTTCAATAAACAAAATTACCCCTTTTTTCAGTCCTTCCACAGGTGCCATTCAGAATTCCCCTTTCTCTTTTATACTGAGCTTCACCTCTCTAAGGAATTGCATGCCCTGTGGGAGGTTCTGGGAAAACCAGCAGCCATCAAGGCATCACGAAACAGGATGCTCGCCTCCTCCAAAGTACCTGTCTTAAATCACCCCACACTCTTTCTACTGACAAGCTGGCCCTCTGTCTACCGCACAAGACCTTTCATTCAGCGTTTACCATCCAAGGGTATTCGGACGCCGGCTTGGGCTCCCCCACCTTCTTTCATGAGGATTGCCACTCAAATGGAATTGCTTGTGTAGTAAAGACCTCTCTCCACAGCAAGTCCATGAGGGCCCAGAGGGCACTACCCGGATTTGAGGTCTCGCTCAGTCACTAAGCTGGTTGGTGCACAGGGCTGTATGTTGGTTGGATGAATTCTGCACACTTTCGAGCGGTCCCGCCCCCAGGCATAACCCCACCCTCTCAAGCCCTGTGGTCAAAGGCCACCCACCTACCGCCTCCAGGACCACCCCAGTTTAGAAACACAAGTTTGGAGAAGAGCATCAAAACTGAGGGGCGAAAGGGACTGTTCCTTCCATCCATTGTCCCCAGACTTACTGAGAAGCTGTCTGCTGGAGTCGCTGACCGTCACATTCTCCTGCCAGAAAGGGTTCATCAACGGCGTGCAGGAGCTCTGGACTGATGGAAGGAAGGAGTTTCGCAGGCAGAACCCCAGAATTCTCAGCCCAACCCTCAAAGCCGCCCTAGATGTATCCCGCCCAAGAAAGCAAGGGGGTGTTGTGCACTTGGAAGCTGGGCACCTCGCACTTTTGCAGACCAGCCTCTCTGTTCATCCTCCCAGCATCCCTGAGTGCTTGGCACTGTGAGCTTGGAGGTTAAGATAAGAGTATAGGGCAAGCAACAGGTCCCAGGTACGGCACCCATGTGAGTGTGAGAACGCGGACCCTGAGAAGACCCTTACCCCGGCAAGTCCTCCAGAGTCCCGAGTGGGAGCTCAGAGGCTCCTGCTGGCTGCGGTTGGCCAGTCCCTGGTCCCGCACCCTCTGGCTGCTCTTTTCCAGCCTCTCGGTGTCGATGATGTACCAGAAGTCGGTGCCGATGGCGGCTGCCAGCAGCACGAAGCTCAGAGCCCCGCTCAGCGCCGCCGTGCCCGCCAGAGTGCTCAGGCGCACCCGCATCTCCCAGCGTAGGGCCCCCGGGCGCCGGCTCCTGCCCACGCTACCCGTCTGTTCGCTGCACCCCAGATTCTCCAGCGTGGATCTGGAATCCGGCTCAAACTCTGGCTCCACTGCCCTCACCTAAGTGATCCCACCCTCAAGTGCTCTGGCCCAGATCCGCGACCTCAGGGATCCCTGTCCCCACAGACCTCCACCCTGGTGCCTTCCGACCCTCCTCGGAGCCCGGGTCCGACACCAGCACCGGTACCAGCTCCTCACGCAGCTCCAACCTGCGCCCCGTGCTCAGTTCCAGAGTCTCCTTCCTTCTGGCTCTGCACTCTTCTCCCGAGCCCCCCACCCCCACCCCCGACTACTATCTCCACTTCCCTACCTCACCCTCCGTGAACCCCTCCAGCCGCTCCCCGCCCCTGTCGGCCTCAGTCCTCCTGGTTGTCCCCACACATCTACCTCGGCGCCCCCAGTGTTAGGCTCTGGTCTACCTTCACTTCCCACAGCTCTGATTCAAGGCGAGTGCCCTGAAACCTCAGGAAGACTGGGCTCCCCAGGCAAGCAGGCTGGACTGAGGGAGGTGCCAATGAGGCGGTGCTGAAGAGAAGGCGGACTTCAGATACTAGGGAGTCAGAGGAGGGTGACATTCTTTAAGTCTGGGGTTACAAAGTCTCCTGCAAAGCCTCCTACTGAGGCGCTTTTGATTCCAAAATCCACTTTCAAGTAATTTTCCTGGGCTGGCTACAAACGAAAAGGTCGGATTTTTTTTTTTTAAACAAAAAAAATTCTTTGAAGCAATGGGGAACGTTAGGTTCTGTGACTCTATTATCTTTGTCACCAAAATCTTCATCATCACAGCCACTACTTCACTAACACCACTACCCTAACCGCCACCCCACCATCTGCATCACCACTGCTACCCCACCATCAGCCTCACCATCTCTCCCATTGCCCTCACCAACAACCACCTCACCCCACCGTCACCATTGCCACACCAACAATAACAACCATGCCCGCCATCTCTATCATCACTGACACCAACCTCATGACCACTGTTAACACCAGCAGCACAAACACTGTTACCGTTCTTTTCTTGTCAGTGTTATCAACACTACCATCTCCTTCCTCAGCACAAACCCTCTCATTCCTTTTGGAATACTTCCAAGACCAGCTTGCCTGGCACGAGGGTCCATGCTAAGAAGAAAGGGCATGAGCAGCTCAAACCCAGACTTCCCAGTCCTAAAGCAAGACACCCCGAGTAAACACTGCTGTGTGAATGGCTATGGGAATGAAGGAAGCAGACTCTCAGAGCCAGGGATAGCCTGCCTTGGGGGCTGCAGCTCTCAATTGCACCTCATTGCTGCCTTCTTGACTGAGAGCTCAAACCCTTGATGCTGCTGTGATACAGTCTTGCAGAACCGTCATGTTAAAAGTGAATAGGGGTGAGTAAGGGTTCTCAGTCAGTCTTTAAGGAAGTGACATTGATCCTGAGACATAGATGAGACACCAGCCTACCCTGCCTGCAGGAGTGTGAAAGTCTGGTACATCCAGAGAAGTTTCAAGAATCTGGTGAGGGAATGGGGCTTAGAAGAAAGAGACAAGAAAGCAGAGGGCAATGGTGTACAGATCAGCAGACTCACGAGCGGGACTTGGGACTTCAGAGCTCATTGGACTGACAGTTTAAACCTTTGGAAAGTCTAAACAGGAGATTGAAAAGTTGTAACCTATACGAGGAGGGGGCCAAAACCCTCCGTATCTGTGATATTGCTGTGCACGGCCAAACGGCAAGAAGCAACAATAGTTGAGGTGAGGGAGCTAGAGAGATGGCTAGCAGGTGAGAGTCCTTGCTACACAAGGATATGAGTTCAAAACCCCAGAGTGCACATAAAAAGATAAACAGGATCATATGCACTGTAACCTCAGCTCTGGGCAGAAATGGCAAAGACAGGAGGATGGCCAGGGCTTGCTGCTTGCCAACCTAGCTCCAAATTCAGTGAGAAAGCCCATCTGAAAACAATAAAGCAACATCGACCTGATATCACCCCACCCCCAGTCTCCATGGCATGTGTGAGAATGTGGATGCACATTCAACAACACAAAAACAATTTTAAGAGGCATTAGCTGGGGAATACTAGAAACAAGCAAGGGGTCCTGGTAGCTCAGGCTAGAGGCGTGGCGAGCAGGGACGGAAGTGTAGGTATTGTTTTAAATGGAGTTTAGACTTGATAAGGACAGTAGTAAATTAATGCAGAGAGTTGTGCTGCCACTGTTTTCTGTCTCAATCTCCATCCTCACCTTCAACCTCAGCGGCATTAGCACGCATGTTACCCAGAAAACCCCAATTAGACCCTGGATTTCACTTGCTCTTGGCTGGCTTTCTAAAGTCACTAGTTGTGGAAGTCACACAGCCAGCCAATGGTCTCCCACTGGCTTTGCTGTAAACGACACCACCTCTGACTAAAGCACTTAATGAGTTAAACCCTATTTCTTCACAAATGTTACCTTTCCCATCCTTGGAAGCAAGCGTCTTTTCTCTGCACTCCCTGATCCTCCACCTCCAGGGAAAGTAACTTCTTTCTCTTTTTCCCCCGTTGCCTGAATAAAAGACACCTTTTGTATCCCAAGCTATCACAGCAGAACAAACTGTCCTTGGGAGGCCATCAGTCATGGGACCTTTTAATCAGTTACTTTTCTCAAGATTTACGAACCCAGAACACAACTTGTAGATAGCAGGGGTCCACAAATCAGAAAAGCTGGTGCTGATGATAACTTCCAGCTTCTAACATCCACACAGATCTTTATTCTCGAAACAGCAGCTTGGCCTTTCCAGTGGCAAGCAGTGAAGTTGGATTCACAGTTGCAAGCTCACAGAGCTATCAACTGCAACATGGTATCTCCTTATTCTGCAGGACTTTCTGCTGCACCATCTACATATACCATCATGCATAAGATCCACCTTTCCCCTAACTGTCCCCCCTGATGGTATGTGTGCATGTGTATATGTGCATGCACAGGTGTGTGTGTGTGTGTGTGTGTGTGTGTGTGTGTGTGTGTGTAAATATGCTCATCTGTGCATGCACATGTGGAAGCCAGAGGTCAGTTGAGTGTCTTCCTCCAACGTGTTCTAACCTTACTTGTTGAGACAGGGCCTCTCAGTGAATCTGAATATCACTACTTGAAGCTAGGCTGCCTGACCTGAGTCCCAGAGATCCTCCTGTCTCTGTCCATCACCTAGCCCTTCAGCTGCAGGTGGGCTCTGCCATGCTCTACTTTTACATGGGTGTAAAAGGAATTCACGATTAGGTCCTGCGCCTACTCAACGAGCACTGGACACGCTGACCCATTTCCCCACCAGTATCTTTGCTTCTAAACTCTGACACACTTCACCATTGTTCTCATTTGAAACATCACCAAGAAGACGAGCACCAGCAACCTACAAAGTAAAAATTCGACTACACCCCAGACGGCCTAATTATATATTTACCCCCCCCCTCTCTCTCTCACACACACACACACACACACACACTGTCTTTCTCTCTCTCTCACACACACACAGACACACACAGACACACACACACAGAGACACACACACACACTTTCTATATTGCTTGCTCTGGCTCTGGCTTTTTCCTCCTCTCCCTTTCCCCTTCTTCCCCCTTCCCCCCCCCCCCCTTTTTCTTCCCCTTTCACTTGAGGTCAGACTTCATTCTCCAGCTTGACTCCCACTTGTGGCACCGGAGACATTCCTTCTCACAGCCCAGCAAGCAAAAGGGCTCTTTTCTCAGTGGTGCCAACCAAACTTTCAGAAAAGGAAGCCCATTGCTCCACTTTTAGTTGAATGCTCATCTTTTCTGGTTATAAGAATCATCCCTATGACTCTGAAGATGACAGTGTGCAGGTCGACCACATGTGAGCCACCTGTGCAGACTGCCACCATAACTCTGTGGGTTGAGGGGTCATGGCTGCAGGAATAGACAATAAGAACATGAGACACGATTAAATTAGAACTTCAGACTCATGGCTTGCACTTTTTACACAAAGACCTCCAAAGCCGGACATGGCAGTGCATACATATAATTCTAGCACTTGGGAGACTGAGGCAGAGGCTCAAGAGTTCAAGACCAGCTCCCAACGTATAGAGAGTTCAAGGCTGGCCTAGGTTATATGAAACACTCTCATTACTCGAAAAAGGATATATATGAGATATACTTTTAAAAACTGTAAAATGTGTTTGTCTGAAGTTCAAATTTGACTGGATATATGCATTTTATATGGTGAGCCCAGTTGGCTCCATGAGGAAAACCAAGATATATATACACCAGTGTGGTTCCACATTCTACTTCCTCCCTCCAAAAGTCCAGGCACCAGATCTCGTGCCGTCTGTGACTGAAGCAGTTCTTTTAGACAGTATTCAATGACACAGCTTGTGCGTTTATTTTATTTGGGGTGAACAAGGGCTGTATAAAGCTTGGAGAGTGGGAATAGGTTTTTGAGGTGAATGTACATTGGCTGAGGCTTAGGTACTGGAAATGCCTCATTTGAATGGAGAGGCATTCCAGGTGCTTACAGGCAGGGTCTTATCGGGAGAAAGGAAGTTGAACCCATAATTTTGCCAAGGACATTCCTCAGGTAGAGGAAGTGCAGGTCAGGCTCCCCAGATAAGGTCAAGCAGAGAAGAGAAAGCCCCACTGGAGAAGGGTATTCTCCATTTTTCACTGAGCTCAGGGAGCTATCTGTTCAATGTAGACTATGAACCTAATAGCAGGGTTTCCCAACATACCAGAATCAACCAGTGGACAATCATGGTAAAACCCCTAGGTACCCTTATATCTAGCCTGGGCATGTTCCTTAGTGGACTTCTTGCCAGTAGAAGACATCCTTGCGGGTTTCTATGCAGAGATAACTTTGTAGGTTTTGAAAAATCCATTTACCCCTCAGGATTTTAACATGATCTAGCTGAACTGTGCCCAGTCACTCTGAAAGAAACAGTCAGTGGTGTTTCCTAATAATGCTGGCTAAGTGTTTGGGGGAAGATCACATCAAACACTGTATAGCATCATGACTCAGCTAGTCAACCACAGAGCCCTAGTCAACCATGATGAGTCCTGATGCAGGAGCCACGTGACAGGGCACTGAAGGTGAAAGTGTTACCAGGCACCCTGATACCAGGGACAGACAGACAGCTCCAGAGCAGCACCAGCATGGATTCCAGAGGCTAGGCTTGCGTCTTAAAGCATCATCCAGCAGGTTGTGTGATCCCTGAGAACTTGCTTCTCTGAGCCTTGATTTCCTCACTAACCCCAGGACAACACAGAGCTGAGATGAACTGCTGTGGACAAGAATCCTGTGTGGAGCTTCAGGCCAAGTCATTACAGGCTGTGGGATGTACCACTAACACTGGAGAGGGGAGAAGAGGAGGGAGGCTGGGAGGACAGACAGTGACGATGGCCAGTCGTCTATCAACTTGGTTAGATCTGGAATCTGCTATGAAGCACACACTTCTGAGTGGGTCTATGAGGTTTTTACAGGAAGGATTAGCTGAGGGTGAGGGAGCTCTGGGGGAATGGGTAGCACCTTCCAGCTGTTTGAGCAGAAGAAAGGAGATCTGAGCAAAACCTTTGTGCTGCTTGCCTGCCTGGCTTGTCTTCCTGCTGAAGAGAGCACCTGCCCTCCTGTTGCTCCCACCACAGCTGCAGTTACCGTCCTTCACTGACCTCAGAACCCAGCTTCTTCAGCCTTCTAACACAGCTGAAGACCAAGTGCTCTCAAGGAATCTCACAGCCCCTCGGTGCTAGGCTGGGACTATAGAGATAAGGCAGCTTTGTGGGCTGAGCTGCAACTGGGCTCTTAGCCTCTCTGGTGTACAGAGGGAATCTTTGCTCTATCCAGTCCATAACGTGTGAGATAAGTTGATAAACCTCTATGTGTAATATATATATATATTCACTCTGTTGGTTCTTCTCTTGAAAGAATCTAAACACCACTGTGGAGTTCATCCTTCACCGTGGAGCCTGGAGCATCCCTGAGAAGTCAGATATGCTTGAATCAGCAGGACTCAGGCTGACTCTCTTGCTTACCAGTATGTAAACTTGGATAAGCCACTTTTCCTGTAGCCTAAGTTTATCTATCTGTAAAATTCTGGTTGGCAACCACAGGGCCATCTTCCCAGTATCCAATCTTTGTGTGAGGATACTAGTTCCTGGCCTCCCTGATCTTCATGACCTCCTTTGAACTCATTAGAATCAAAAGTGTTATTTCTGGGGAAGGTCATGTCCTAAGGTCCTGAAGCCTGTGGATTTGAGGAGAGTGAAGCACACACTGGTGTCAGAGCTGCTCTGCGGGGACTCAGGCCGCTGCAGCTCTCACCATCCCCTTTCTTCCTCTCTGGATCTAAGGAGTTGCTGAGGCAGAAATGGCTGTACCTTACTCCCATCCTGTGAGTCTACAGCTTGATTACTCCCTCATCCAAATAAGAAAGTCCCTCCAGGTCTCCTCCATCTGAAAAGCCCATCTGTGATTGAGGAGATGAACCTAGGTATGCATCTGTAGTCACAACTAAATGCTTAGACATGATGGACAAGGTTAGCCTGCCCAGTGCTGTCTCCCAGCACCACCTGGGGCTACCAACACACCTGGGCAACTCCAATGCTGGCTTGTTCCTCCCGCCTCCAATAGCCAGTCTTTAAGTTCCCTGGACGTATGAAATTCTTCCTCACTTATGATCCTTTAAACTGCTGGCTCCTTAGATTGCAGTGTTCTGGAAATGCCCACCTGTTCTAATACCTGGTGGAGCAGAGCATTCTGGGGGTGGCATGATGGGGGGTGGGGATCTGGCAGCAAGCCAGCAAGCAAGAAGATGAAGCTCCATGTTCATCTTAGTGCATGCCTGTAATCCCAGCATTAAAGAGGTAGAAGCGAGAGCGTCAAGAGTTCAAGGTTATCCTCAGCTGTATAACCAAGTTGGAGACCACATAAGGCTCTGCCTTAAGCAAAAAATGAACAAGCTGGAAATAAAGTTTGGTTGGTCAAGTGCTTGCCTTGCAAGCATGAAGCACTAAATTCAATTCTTGGAAACTAAAAGGAAAAAAAGCAAGCGTGGAGGCGTACGCTTATAATCCCACTACCAGGGAGGCAGAGGTAAGTGGATCCCTGGGGCTCCCTGGCCTATTCTATCAGCTCCAGGCCAATGCCTGAGAAAGGACACCCAAGGCTATCCTCTATCCTCTAACCATCATATGTAAGTGCACACATATGCACATGCACCTACTCACACATGCATCTGCACACACACACATTCACATGCGTGTGTGCACGCACACACACAGACACACACACAGAGACACACACACACACACAGCACAAGCATACCTTGCCCTGGGTTTGCAGGGTCTTACAGGCATTGGGGACCAGGATAGATCAGACTGGCACATGCAAAGGCAGTTGCTAGTTCTGAGTGGTCTGCTCTTCTGACATACAAGCTGCTTTATATGCAAGGTCTGACTCTATAAATATAAATAGAAGTAACTAAGACCCATCTGGTAGTACAGGCCTGTCATCTAGCTGTGCTGGAGGCTGAGGATGGTGAGTTCAAGGTCAGCCTGAGCAACTTAACAAGAGTCTATCTCAATTTTTTTTTATAAGTGGACAAAGCTGAGGAGTAAATGTTAATCTAGCTTGTGTGGAACCCCAGGTCAATCACTAACAGTGCAAAAATAAATAAATAAATAAAATAAATAAAATAAATAAAAAGGGTAGAAAGAAGATGAAAGTCATTAATTAAAAAACCTGTCCGATCTCTGTGTTTGAAGCCAGCCTGATCTACAGAATGAGTTTCAGGATAGCCAGAGATACACAGAGAAACCCTGTCTCAAGAAACCAAAATAAAACAAAATAATTAAAAGCCTGTGAGTCTTGTTTTCTTTTTTTTTGTTCTTTGTTTGTTTGTTGTTGTTGTTCTTAACCAGGAACCGATGATTCTGTGGTTCATTCTTAGGGCACAGAGGCGTCTTTAGCATCTTTCTCCAGAGGACAGACAACAAACGGAAGCAGCTGCTTTCCCCTGGAAGATGGAGGAGATAAAGAAAAGCACTTTCCCGGAAGAACAGGAAAAGAAGATGGTGGAACACAGAGTGGGTAGCAGGTCTTTTCTACTCCGTGGGTTCTTCTTTCTTCCACCTTTCACCACCTTCTTTCACCCTTTAACCCCTAACACTGGGAGAGAGAAAAGGGATAGAGAAGAAAGGGTTAGACTACTTCCTGCTCACTACAGAGGGGGTAAGGATTCACTGTTTGTTTGGCTAATTAGTCGTTGGATTAGGAGTTCAAGGTCATCCTCAGCTACAGTGAGCTTGAACCCGGCTTGGTTTTCATGAGATCTAGCCTCAAAAAGCACAATCAATGGATTAATCAATTAGAAATTGTAAACTTGGGGTGGTGGCCTCACCAAGGCTAGTTGTGACTGGGTTGACGCTCACCGCTCACCGGGTCCCCTGAAGCATCCTGGGACTCATTGTGGTTCCTCCCTGCTGAGGTGTGAGGCCAAAGATTAATGCAGTTACAACCCCAGGAACAGTTCCCAGCCTCACAGGAGTGGATCGGAGAGTAAGCAGCCCATAGTCTCACAGGGATGATGCGGCGTGATCCACTCCAACTTACAGAGGAGCCCAGTGAGTTCCCAGTGTGCACAGCAGGAATTTGCTCAGTACTGGACACCACAAAAGCCTGGGCTGGTGGTGCAGGCTGTCATCACAGCGTCTAAGGAGACTAATGCAAGAAGATGGAGAGATCAAGGATAACCTGGAGACTCCGTGAGACTATCTGAAAATGGAAAATAAGAGAGGGCCAGGGACATGCGGAGAGACAGCTAGTGCATGGGGCTGACAACCGAGCTCAACCGTCAGAAACTGCAGGGTGAGAGAAGAGATCCTCTGACCTCTGCACCTTCGCAGGTATGCTCTATCTCCCTGTGTGCCTCTGTCTCTCTCTGTGGCTGTCTCTGTCTCCTGTCTCTCTCTGTGTCTGTCTCTCTTTCTCTTACACACACACATATATATATTTATGAGAACACACACACATATACATACATACATACATACATACATATATATGTATATATATATATACATATATATATGATGATACACACACACATCACAAACATACACACATTGTCACACTGTCCTGGTTAGTACTTTGTCAGCTTCACATAAGCTGTAGTCATTTTGGAAGAGAGACTCTCATTTTGGACAATGCCTCCATAAGATAAGCCTAATGGCAGGTCTGAAGTGCATTTTCTTGATTAATGACTGATGTGGGTGGGCCCAGCTCACTGCAGGTGGAACTACTCCTTGTCAGGTCACGCTGGTGGTTTAAGAAAGCAGACTGAAGAAGACATCGGAGGAAGTCAATAAGCAGCACTCACCCATGCCTTCTGCTTAGTTCCTGCTTCTAGGTTCCTGCCTGAGTTCCTGCCCAAACGTCCCTCAGTGATGGAGTGTGGGGTGGAAATGTAAACTGAAATAATCTTCTCTCCCAAGCTGCTTTTGGTTGTGGTGTTTATAACAGCAATAGAAAGAAAGGAAAGAAAGAAGAAAGAAGTCATTTTAAAGTAAAAAAAAAATGTGTTGAGATATAGTTCAGTGGCAGAGTACTTGTGTGGTAAAGTCTGAAGAAAGGAAGGAAGGAAGGGAAGGGAAGGAAGGAAGGTGGGAGGGAAGGAGGGAGGGAGGGAAGGAAGGAACAAAGAAAAGGAGGCAGGCAAGCAGGCAGGCAGGCAGGCTGGACAGCCATGGTAGACTATCAGAATTTAACTATTTTAAATATGTATAATACAATGTATTTTAATATTTTAAAAATATGAGTAAGAGAAAACAGAGTGGTAAGAATAACTCATAAGCCAAGGATCAGGGTGAATGGAGTGCCATTCACAGAAACTTACATGTTCCCTGGAGGAGCCAAGGGAAGGGGCCAAACATAGTGGTACACACCTTGAGTCTCAGCACTAATAAAACAGAAGCAGGGGAATCTGTGAGTTCAAGGCCATCCTAGTCTACAAAGCCAATTCCAGGCCAGTTGGGGTCACATAGTGAGATCCTGTCTCAAAAAAAAAAAAAGCAGAACAGTAACAAAACAAACAAAAACAAATAACTCAACCAGGGCCAGACATGTGACCCAGCATGTGCCTGCTTGCCTGCCTCCCGTTCTTTGTTCCTTCTCTCCTTCCTTCCCTCCTTCCTTCCTTCCTTCAGACCTTACCACACAAGTACTCTGCAACTGAGCTATATCTCAACACTTTTTTTTTTAACTTTAAAATGTCTTCTTTCTTTCTATTGCTGTTAGCATTTAACAGGGAGGTCTGGATTCCATTCCTACTCAGCCTAGGACAGACGCTGTCTCCCTCACACACCCCTCACTGAGCCCTGCCAGTGTGATCAGTACTTAATGATGAGCTTACTCGCTACTTTCAGTCTGTTCCTTCAACATGTAAACCTCATGAAGGAACATAATAAACCCTGTAGAACCTAGGACTCACCACCCTGTCTCTCATCCTCCTCTTCCTCCTTTTCCTCTTCCTCCTCTTCTTCTTCCCCTCCCTTATTTTCTTCTTCCTCCCTCACATTTCTAAACATATTTGCACCAAGCAACTGCCGTAGGTCATAATTTTGATCAATTAAGTTGAAATGGAGTCTTCTGGGAAGAACTTCCACAAGGGAGATGAACACATAGGGAAAAGAGGGAGTTTTGTCTATCTGGAGTATGAATGTAATCTCAGGAGATATGGTGGCCATTTTGCAACCATTAAAATAAAACATCATGCAATTGGCAAAACAGATTGCCACAGGAAAAAAGAGCCTCTCTGACAGCACCATTGAAGAGCTACACCTGAAGTGGAAAACATGTCAGGGTTCTTTGGAAAGTCGGTTGTGTTAGATGGTGTTTTGCTGGGGCAAACCACATGATGGAGTGTTTTCCTGAAGCAGACACAGGTGAAAGGCTAAGGGAGACTCGTAAAGGAAAGTTTCACTGAAGCAGACACAGGAGGGAGGACGTTCTACTAAAGCAAGCACATGAAAGGACACATGATGAAGGATTC
This sequence comes from Grammomys surdaster, assembly GCF_004785775.1. Classification (NCBI taxonomy): domain Eukaryota; kingdom Metazoa; phylum Chordata; class Mammalia; order Rodentia; family Muridae; genus Grammomys; species Grammomys surdaster. Next base: position 5,679,202 of record NW_021604753.1, on the reverse strand, counting down.
TTTCCTAATAACACGTATGTATTGGTGCCTTACACTGTAGTTGAGCTCCATTTGTCGAGACTTCATAGAGAGAATCTCACCAGAAAATTTTGGCGGTGTGCTACAGTTTCTTGCTGCTTTGGCAGACTCAGGCTGATTGGCAATGATGTTAGCTGAGACAGATGCTGAGGCAAGACCCATGGAAGACATGTGATGTTTGGAGAGTATAAATAGGACTCTACGGACAGTGATGGAGACTGAGCTAGGCTTGCTGGTACAGCTAGCTTTTTGCAGTGCTTGTGGGTCTCACATCTTCTGAGCTTTGATTCCCTGAGAGAGGCACAGCCCAGAAACTCTCCTAATGTCTGCCCTGGTCTCTCCTAATGACTCGAGCCAAGGCTGAGGTCTGGCTGTCTCTGCTAGGTAGTTCCACTCCTGCTGATTCGTGTTTGCTATCCTGACTCTACCAAACTGGACAGCCAGTGTATCTGTGAAGTGTTTGCGAGTGGATCGAGCTGCCACTGCTGACCTGTGAACTGAACTGCTGATTTCCAAACAACACAGATGGGAGTTGCTCCAAAGAACCTTTCTAAACAGGTCCACTTCTCCCCCACCCCTCTTTCTTCCTCACAATCTCTGCTGGGTGGTGGGCTAAAAGGGAGGTTAGAGCTTTTAAGAACCATCCTTAAAAGTAGAATTTGAAAAAAAATTAAAATTACATACCCCATCCCCAAACTGTCCACTCCCAAACTGCATTAGAGCATTAAAAAAAAAAATAAGCCTCTTATCTTAGGAGTGCCTGGTACTTACAACTGGACACATTGTGAATTGATCAGACAGGGATGGCATTAATCTTATCCAGCTCACATCAGTGGCTTTTAGGTATGTCCACAGCACACTGTGGATGTGTGATAAGGATTTGTTGACTTTGTAAATGAATAAATGAACTCTGCCCAAACAAAGTCTCTTATTTCAAGCACAGTGCCTACTTTGTAAGGCAAACCCATCAGAAGCCAACTGAGGGTTCTAAGGAGTTATAGCCAGGATATCTGCACAGTTACTAAGACTACTACACTCTGTTAGCCTGAGGACGCGCTGCTCTGCCCAAAGTTCTGACCCACACATGACTGATTCAGCTTGAGCCTGCTCTGTCCATGAGATGCCTCCAGAGAAGACACTTTTCCCAGCCTGTATGACGTAATCAGCTTGGAATAGAAAAGGATCACAGACCTACATCTCATTTTCCCATAACTTGCCTGACATAACGCTGGAGATGAAGGCTGGAGCTACTTTATCTCCATCCCACGTGCTTTGCTAATGTGGACGTCCAGAGAGAAGATGCTAGCAGGTGACTCATGGTCAATGGGATAGAGCTTAAACTAGGAGCTAAGAATCAGTTGCTTCTTTGAGCCTCAGTTTCCCTACCTGTAAGAAGAGATAAGAAAAGTCCTTTCCTGGAAATTCATGCCAGCAACATCTCTATCTCTCTCTCTGTCTCTCTGTCTCTATCTCTGTCTCTGTCTCTCTCTCTGTCTCTCTCTATCTCTGTCTCTCTGTCTCTGTGTGTGTGTGTGTGTGTGTGTGTGTGTGAATGTATACACAATAAGTACAGGCACATGTGAAGAGGACAGAGGGCAACCTTAAGAATCAGCCCACCTTGTTTGAGACAGGGTCTCTTGCTGTCCGTCATTACAGAGGCCACACTAGCTGGCCCTAGAGCTTCCGAGATTCTTATCTCTGCCTCCAATCTCCCCCTGCTAACACTGGAATTATAGACAGGCTTTCCATGAGTTCTGGGGAATTTGAACCCTGGTGCTTTTGTTTGTGCGTTAAGGGACCTAACTATTAAGCATCTCCCCAGCTCCACAACAGACGATCAAGGTTCTGAAGTGTTACAATGTGGCATTGTTACAGTGTGGCAGGCGCCTCCAGGAAATCTCCCCTTTGTATCCTTATGTCAATCTTATGAAAGAAGGCTACTAATGCAAATACATACAGATGAGAACACTAGGGCTCAGAGAGGTTGACAAGTGGAAGAACATCGCACAGCTTTCAAGTAAAGAAGATATAACTCAAACATGAGTTCATCTACTGTGCACCCACTGGCAGTGGTTTAATCCAAGACATAAGTAGGGAAGACTTTAAGAATAGTAGAGACTCTCCCTCACTTCAGATGTCACCTCCATCACATATTAGCTGGATGGCACTAGGCAACTGTTGTACTCTCTGACCATCACATAAATGGGTAGATATGATGCTTTGGGGGTTTAAAGTATAAGCAACCTAAAAGCCTGTCACTTGAGAGATGGATAAGGAAACTGTGATCTACCCATGCAATGGAATGTCACACAACTGGGAAAAATGCTGCCATACAGACAGCATGGGTAAATGACAACACTGTCATTCCAGTGCAAGAAGACAATGTCAAATGACACCATAGGCTTGGAGAGATGACCCACTGGTTATAGTCAATGCTGCTCTTGCAGAGGGCCCAGGTTTAGTTCCCAGCACCTACATGGTCTCTCACAACTGTCTGTAACTCCAGTTCCAGGGTATCTGATGCCCTCTTCTGACTTCCACAGGCACTAGGCATGTACATGGTGCCAGGACATACATGCAGGCAAAACACCCAAACACATAAATTAAAATAAAGACCTGGAAGAAACAGACTAATCAACAGCTGCATAAGGACATAGACTTGAAGGTGATCTGGGACATGACACAAACGCTTTCTATGTAAATTACAGTCATAAGGATACTAAGTCACTGAATCATTTGAATACATGCATATTCAAAAGCCAGTGTCTGCCTTACCTGGGCCTGCATGAGGGAAGGTGAGGAGGTGCTTGGGAGTAACAGTGATGCTGAAGATAAGGAGACAGTATTGGTTAAAACAATCATGGCCGAGATGAGTGTAGCACCGCTATACAACGAATGCCAGGTTGCTGATGTTGACTCCGTGGCTAGAGTACTTGCTCAGCATGCACTAAGCCTAACTTCCATCCCTCAAATCACATAAGCCAGGTATGGTGACACACAGCTGTGATCCCAGCATTTGGAGGTGGAGGCAGGAGGATCAGGTCATCAAGGTCATCCACAGCTATAGAATTGGATGACAATCTGGGCTACATGAGACCCTGTTGAAAGAAAGAAATAATGAAAGATGGGAGAAGGGATGGGAGAGGGTAGGAAGGGGAGGGGAGAACAGAAGAGGAGAAAGGATGGGAGAAAAGATGCAAAAGAAAATGCCTATTATATCTCAGATGCCCACTGTACCACCAATTGTTTGTAGTCAACACAGAGTCCAGGAAGCAGCTATGGTTGCTGTTAGAGTCTGTAGGCTCCTCATCACTGACCTCAGGATGCAGGCGGCTGATGCTCATGAGACCTGCTCTCCTCCATAGCCTTGGTTTCCAGAAAGTCAGGAGCCCTGTGGGACCTCAGTTCCTCCATCAGTATGAAGGTGATCCTGACCTCAGGATTGCAAGGCCATGACCTGGGAAGACTAAAGAGCTGAGCCAGGTGGCCCATGGAACAGATAGTGAATTATTAAATCAAGTTATGAGCTTGGAGTATGACCTCACAAGCTCACCGAGCTACGAAAATATGAGCTGACATTCAAATCCAGGCCTGGCTCAGAGCCCAAAGCCATTGCAGGTGGCCAGGTATTAATCTGAGCGATTAGGTCTGACATCGGCTCCTGCCAGAACCTTGGACAGCAGCCAGCCAGCACCGTCTCCTGGAAGCATTTATATATAATTCGAGAGGAGACCAATGTGTCTACGAATCTCTAATGCCAGAAGTGCCACATCAGTACCCAGCGCTGCCTCCCGCCAGCTCCCCAAGGCCCTCTTAGGCCAGGCCAAAGGAGGCCATGCCAGAAATTCACTGATCAAGATTCTGCACTCTGCTGGCATGGCGGGTGGAGGACCGGAATCAGAACCCAGCTGGGTCCTGTTGCCCCTGACACAGTCAGCCTTCAGGGACACTGTATGCCTTCCCCCAGACTCTGCAAGGACAGGTGACAAGAAATGGATTTGTCTCTTCTTCCTATGGGAGAGCTATAAGAAGCTGAGGGAAAGGCCAGAGAAAGATAAAGCCAGCATCTTCTCCTCTCTGACCTCCAGATCACCCCCACTACTCCGATCTCTCTTGTCCCCTGGTTCATTATACCCAAACATTATGTCATCTCTGACCTCTGGTCCAGTCTCATCCAGCACTGCAATTCATCCTCACTGTGAAATTCCCTCTCTAACATCTGGTCCATCCCTACATCAGTCTGATTCTCTTGCCTTACTCTGACATTCCTATGACCACATTCAGTCCCTTAGAGCATCCAATAAGTCTCTCCATCTCAAAAGCCTTCTGCATTTAGCTTTCCCTCCAAAGTCCTCTTTATCTTATCAGATAATGTCCTCACAATTTTTAGAGTTGAGCTATGGACATCTTTTGTGTGCCATGGTCCTGCTCTCCATGAATCCTAACCGTATGTATATGGATTCACTGACTCATGCATCAGAGGTGAAGGGCGCTTCAGACAGTGCTAGGGTGTAGGATGCAGTGTACCCTGATGGGTTCCTGGTTTGGAACTTTGCTTTCCAATGTGGTAATGTTCAGGTAGTGGACTTTTAAGGGGTTGGAAGTCTCAGGTCCCCCGAGAGTGTGTTCTCGGAGGAATTGGTGTGCCTTTGATGCTTCTGGTTTTGTGGCAATGAAAATGAAAACCCAGAATCTCATAAAAGCTAGGCAAATGTTTCAGCATTGTGATTCCGCATTAAGTCACAAACTCAGCATCCTGAGAGGAATCTTCATAGCAGGAGCAAGCTCAGGAATGCTCCCCACTCTAGACTCCTGTTGGAAACAAGGCTGTTTCCTTCCCAAGGACTCCAGCCACCACCCGCACCATGACAGTGCAGCCAAGGGCCCTCTCCAGGACCAATTTCCTGTGGGCTTCAGACACCCTGGGTCAATAAATGGCTTTACTTTGTAAAGTTAGTCAGCCTCCAGTGAAATAAGTGACTCAGGTAAAGTCATAAAAACAGCAGAGATTTCCTGGGCAGAGCTGCATTCACCTGTCAATCCCAGGCTACTTACGGGGTGGGGGTGGGGGGAGGGTAAGAACATTGAAGGTTCAAGGGTAGCTTGGGCTTCACTGCCAGATCCAATCTCAGAAGCAGGGCAGATATTCTAACCCTTATTCATCTGATCATCAACTATATAGGCTGATCTCCGTGTGTGAATAGCTATTAGTTGTCAGCTTGACTAGATCAGGAATCATCTAAGAAGCAGACCTCTGAACACACTTGTGAGGGCTTTTCTTGGTTAGGATAATTGAAAAGGGCAGACACACCTGAATATGAGTGAGGTCTTCCACTGGCAGCCCATAAATAAGATCGAAGAGAAGAAGTTTGGCTTTTTGCCTGTCTGCTTTCACATCATGCAAGCAAGTTCTTCTACTTCTGGAGTCTCCAGGAATCCTCCAGGCCTTCAGTACTAGAGACTAGGGCTGCTAGGACATGCATCCTCTTGGCTAGTACTGGGTTCTAAGCCTCTCCAATGTACAGATGGCATTGATAGACTACTCAGTTAATATTGTGTAAGCCAATCAAATAAACACCCTTGGGAAAATACATTCATCCTGTGGGTTCTGTTCCTCTAGAGAAACCCTAACACCATGCTCACACAAGGGCAGAGAAATCAAAAGGCAGGCCATCACAAGAAGGTTTTAAGGAAAGACAAATTGTGCAAGACAGACCAGGCATGCTGGAGTTTGGCTGCAGGATACCTGCACCTCTTCGTACCAGTTCCCTCTAGAAGTATCTCTATGGATCCGAAGCCAGGGAAGGAGCCTAAGCAGCCAGTCAGTGTCCTCAGAGCACTCCAGACCACATGCAGCTACTCATCCTCAAAGCTCCAAGAACTGAGCCACTTTCCTCCGGCTCAGTCATGTGAATGTCTAAGGACACTGTGAACCCATCTCCCATTGACAAATGGGTACAACGGCTGACCACTGATGTCAGTGAGCTAGCCTCTCCCCAGTCCACCTCCCTGCTTCTCCAAGGCCCTGGAATTTCCCTTGTCTTGGATTTTATTAGGCTATTTTATTAGACTGCCATTGCAATGCCTCCAGGCCATACAAAGCCGAAGAACAGTACCATATTTCCCATATACCCCTGTACCACCATGCATGGCCTCTCCCATTATCTGCATCTCCTATCACAGGGTTTCACTGGTTATACTGGTAAGACCCCTTGGCCCGTCTCCATCCCTCAGAGCCTGAAGTTTTGTTCAGAAGCACTTTTAGAATTTCTACAGCAAGCAAGGGTAATAAAGCGTCTAGACACAGGCCAGACGAGCCTGCCTCATCCATCCCCTGCCGAGACTCCTGGTCTGCACAGAATCTCCCAGAGGACTAGCAGAGAGACTCCTGGGTTGCTGGGCTGGGAATGAGCAGAAAGGTACATTTAAAACAAAACAAAAATAAAACAGTATGCTGTTCTTGAAGCTTAGGAGAGAGGGGAAATAAAAGCTAGTGTCCCACGACCAGATGAACCCCATGAACCTGCCAAGACTATGTCTTTCTAATGCCTTCAGGCACTGCGACTTGAGAACTGAGGGTGCCACCTTCTTCTCCAGCCCTCATACAGTGGAAGGAGTAGTCAAATGATAAAGAACTCAGTGATGAGCACTGCCTGCCAGGCTGTGCCCTGCTCTTCAGCCATGCTGCCGCCATCATTAACCCTGTGAAGACTGCATAGCATTGTAGCCTGTGGGGTGGGGGTGCATCGTGTGAAAGCCGGAGGACAGCGTCGGGTGCCAATCTGCCAATGCTGTTGACCTGGGTGTTGTTGTTTTGTTGTTGTTGTTTGGTGATGGGTCTCTCACTGACCAAGGACTCACCAGTTCGGTTAGGCTGGCTGGCAAGTGAGCCCCAAGGATCTTCCTGTCCCTGTCACCCCAACATTGAAGCAAATGCTTGGCTTTTTTTTTTTAAATGGTGAGGGTAGGGAGCTGGAGAAATGGCTCAGTGCTTAAAGTACTGGCTGCTCTTGCAGGGGACCCCAGTTTTGTTCGTAGAAACAACATGGTGGCTCATAACTCTCTTTAACTCCAGTTCCAAAGGATCTGATGGCCTCTCCTGGTCACCACAAGCAGGGGCATGAATATGGTGAACATACACACAGGAAAACACTCACACACATAGAATAAAAATAAATCTTTAAATTTTTCATTTATTTAATTTAATTAATAATTTCATTTATTTATTTAAGTGTGTGTGTGTGTGTGTGTGTGTGTGTGTGTGTGTGTGTATGGATACATGCCACATGTGTGGATATGGACACATGCACATACACATATCTGTACATATGGATATATGTAGAGGTCAGATAGCTTGCAAGTATCAGTTCTCTCCTCCCCCAACGTGAGTCACTGGAATTGAACTCAGGCCATTTCAACTTGGCAGCAAGTGCCTTTACCCACTAGGCCACCTTGCTGGCCCACACCTAGGTTTTTAAATGGGTTCTGAGACCTGAACTCACATCCTCATGCTGGCATGGCAAGCACTTCTACTCACTGCCTTCTCTCCAGCCCTGTTCTTACTACAGACAAAAAGACTGAGGTGCAAAACAGCTCACTGAAGCCCCAAATCACAGACTGAGTACCACTGAGATGAAAGTCAGAAAAAGGACTCTGTGCTTCCGATGCTCACGCCCACCCCTCTTCCACCTGGTGAGTGCTGGGTCCAATCTGGTCACAGGTGACACAGAAAGCACGGCTCCTAACACCTGTTATACAGCCTTTGACTTACTTTGATGTTGCTGTGACAGACTGCCTGACACAACTTAAAAAGAGAGGAAAGGGTTGTCTCAGCTCAAGGTTTCACACCTGTCAGTTCATGATGACTTGGAGGACAGCACGGAGTAGTTTACATCATAGCAGACAGGTAACAGAGAGGACACGGACAAGATACGGTCCCAAGGACATGCCCCTAATAATCTACTTCCTCTGCCTAGGCCTCACCTACCTCTTGTTCTCTCCCAATAATGTCATCATATTACAGAGACAGCAAGAAATGAACCCATTGATTAGGTCAGAGTCTTCTTTCTCTTCTTCCTCTCCTCCTCCTCCTTTTCTTCCTTCTCCTCCTCTTCCTCCTTCCTTCCTTCCTTTCTTTTTTATAAAAAAAGCAGCCAGCCACATGCAGAGCCTTACCTGGTGTGTCTGGCCTCTTGCAAGCCTGACTTCCCTCCGTCCTGCTACAGATGAATCTTGGAGGCTAATTTGGAGGTCCCAGCAAGAGAAGTGCAACTTCTCATCTGCCCTTAAGAAAGACGAGTTCTCCGTCGAGGACAGTCAACCTCTCGACAGCACAGCAAGGTGAGGGAGCAAGGGGACACCTGCCCAAGCAGCCAGATCTGTGATCAACTCTGGTGATCTGTGGAGTGACATATGTGTCCACCAGATGGACCTCACACTCAGACTCCTTGTGTTCTAATCCTCTGTGGAATAGTCATGGACACCCCCAGAGGCATGCCTCACAAATATGCTAGGTATTTTTTAATCCAATTAATTGACCAGTCTGAGCTATATACCCTCTGGTATCCTCTGCTTCCTGGTACCCTGAATTGGGCCAACCACCTTCATGTATGGTCTCATTAAAACCACATGCCTTGGCCCACAGGACTGTTGCTATGAATTCATTCCACAGATTACAAAGGGGGATTGAATAAGCTACTCAAGAAAGCAATGCTTGGCACATATGGTGCATCATGTATATAATATTAATACTATCATCATATTAATAATAAATAGTATTGCTTATAAAGGCTGAATGCTAGTCCTTGGGCAGGGGAGCAAGTGACCATGAGCAACAGGCACAAATACCTTTCCTGCACTCAAGTGTGGATAGTTTCCAAGGTGGGATGTTGCTGTGGTTTGAACATGTCCGCCAAAGAATCCTGTGACTGAACACTTGATGCCCAGCCAGTGGCAACCCTAAAGGCTAAAGACCTTTAGACAGTGGAGCCTTACTAGAGGATTTGGGTTCTAGGGGTGGACGTTGGGTTTTATAGACCAACCCCACTTCCTCTTCACTGCTTGCCTCCTCCTGGTAGATACAATGTAACCAAGTGACTCTTGGCAGGATAAACACTTTCCTTCTCAACTGTAAGCCCAAACAAACTGTCTGTTTTAAGTTGCTTGTGTGGTAGTTTTTAATCACTGCAGAGAGAAGGTAACTAAAGTGGATGCACTCTCAGGCTAGGCTGGGATTGGAGAGCATTTACTGATGGTGCACCTCAAAGGAGGGAGACACATCTGACCACACTGTGAGGCAAGCACTACCTCTCCGTGTATCATGGAATCCTTGCGATTACCTCCAAGGAGCAGGTGTCACTTAGAGGCCAGAACAAACTCTTTCAAGGGGTAGCTTGTTCCTTTTTTCATTGTGACAAAATGCCTGATAGAAGCAACTTCAGAGCAGAAGGGTTTGTTTGTGCTCAGAGTACAAACGTACAGCTTATGCTGGCAAGGAAGACTCATCAGCAAGAGCATGCAGCAGCCGGTCACATCCACAGAGAGGAAGCAGGGCATGCAAAGCTCACTGTCTCCTTTTTATCAAACCAGGACTCCAGTCCATACAATAGCACTGCCTACATTCTTCCACCCTTCAGTCCTACCTGGGCATGCCCTCGCAGACCCTCCCAGAAGCATGTTTCCATGGTGATTCTAAATCCCATCAAGTTGAGTACCAAAACGAACCATCCAATGTATAACACCAGAATTTGTCCTTTGACAGTGAGAGTGTGCCTGGGTTCTGACTCAAAACAGACCACTCCAGGTTAGAATCCAACATCTCTGTCTTCTTGACACTCACTTTCACAGATAGCTCCATGGGAAGAAAGGATGGTTTTTCATATCAGTAACGGCATATTGAGTTCTGTCTAAAACCACTTTAAGAAGGTATGATTTAAACAAAAATATTATGTAAGTAACTAGGCTCTGGGTGGGTCTGGAGAGAGGGATGCATAAAGAGTATCTGGGAGCAGACTGTACAAATTTTGTGTGGCTCTACTGTGCATAATGATAGTCATTAGCCATTGGAGGATATCTGTCTATCTATCTATCTATCTATCTATCTATCTATCTATCTATCCATCCATGAATCCATCTATCTATCCATCTATCCATCTATCCATCTATCTATTCATTTGGGGTTTCAAAACAGACTCTGGATATATACTCCAAGCTAACTTTGAACCTTATTGTCCTACTGCAGCCTCCCAAACACTAGGATTCCATAGTGCCCCCACTGTAATAGTTAATACTGATTGTCAACTTGATGGACTCTAGAATCATATAGGAGACATGCTTCTGGGCATGCCTGTAAGGGATTGTCTAGACTAAGTTAATTAAAGGGAGGAGATCCACACTAAAAGTGGGCAGCACCATTCCCTAGGCTTGAGTCCAGGAATGCATAAATGGGAGAAATCAAGCTGAGCACCAAGCGTTGTTCCTCTCTCTCTCTCTCTCTCTCTCTCTCTCTCTCTCTCTCTCTCTCTCTCTCTCTCCTTCCTGACTATGAATGTAATATGACCAGCTGACTCAGTGTGGTCATAGTCCTGCCCCCCTAGGACTTCTTCTTCATCACCATAAAATGTGCCATTTGTCTTGTTAGTGTCAAAATAAACCTTTCTCCCTGGAGTTGCTTCTTGTTGTGCATTTTGTCACAGCCCCAAGAAAAGTAACTGATATGGGCAGTCATATTTGATGTTAAATTAACTATGATTTTGAGAATTTAACTGTAGTTCCCATTGCAAACAGAATACATTCAATGAATGCTCCTAAGGGAAGAAATCAGTTTCTAGATCTCTCTCATACATGGAAAACCTTGTTTCAAGACAAATAGGTCCTGCTCAGCCTGATGGCATACCAGGGCTTGTAATTCCAGCAACTGAGGCAGGAGGCAAGTTCAAAGCTAGCAGAGGAACTTAGTGATGCCCTCTCAGAATAAATAGAGAACTGGAGAGGTAGCTCTGTGGTATGGTGCTTACCCAGCATGCAAAGGACCCCAGAGTCAACCTACAGCACAGTAGAGATTGGACTTATGTACCTACAAAAGTGTTGATACCAGTAAGCCATGCTCATCATGACCACATACCAAGCCATGTGAGGCAGAGTTTTCTTTTTTTTTTTTGTATATTTTTTTATTGGATATTTTATTTACATTTCATATGTTGTCTCCTTACCCCATCCCCCACCCACCCGGGAACCCCCTATCCCCTTACCCCTCCTCCTTCTTCTCTGTGGATGTAACCCCTACCTACCCCCCCACTCCCACTTTCCCACCCTCAAAAGTCCCACCCCCTGGGGCGTCCAGGCTTCATGAGGTCAAGGATCTCATCTTCCACCTATGCCCAGCAGGGCCCTCCACTCTTACATATTCAGCTGAAGCCCTGGATCCCTCCCTAAGTGCTCCCAGGCTGGTGGTTTAGACCCTGGGAGCTGTGGTTGGTTGGTATTGTTGCTCTCCTCATGGTGCCACAAACCCTTTCAGCTCCTTCAGTCCTCACTCTAACTCCTCCATTGAGAACCCCATGATCAGTTCAATGGCTAGTTGTGAGCATCTGCCTCTGAATATGTCAGACTCTTGAAGGCCTCTGAGGAGACATCCATATCAGGCTCTTATCAGCATGCACTTCCTGACTTCCACATCAGCATCTACCTTTGGTGACTGCACATGGGATGGATACTCAGGTGGAAAGGTCTTCAAATGGCCCCTCCCTCAGTTTCTGTCCCTCACTTTGTCTCCATATTTGCTCCCTTGAGTATTTTGTTGCTCCTTCTAAGAACAGAGTTTTCAATAATACATTACACTCGAAGCCCTAATCACACAAATAAAATATATATCTTATATATAAAAGAATGGCCAATTTTTAAGATGTATTTACTTTTAGTTTATGTGTATGGGTGTCTTACCTGCATTTATGTCTGTGCACTACATGTGTGCAGAGCTCATGGAGGCCAAAGGAGGGTGCCAGATGCCCTGGAACTACAGTTACAGAAGCTGTTAGCAGCTATGTGGGTTCTGCATATTGAACCCAGGTCCTTTAGAGGAGCAGCATGGGCTCCTAGGTGCTGAGTGACTCTTCTAAAGGAGCCAGATAGTAGATATATGACATCTTCCAGCATCTCTGTCCCACCAACTGACTTTGGCCACCAAACCATTGCTATATCTGAGATGTTACCTCCCCAAAGGCTTGTGTCTTGAAGGCTTGGTCCCCAGAAGGTGGCACTACTGGGAGAATCTAGTGAAAGATGTGTCCTTATGGAGAAAGAATAGTAATGGTGACCTTTCATAGCCTCCCTCCTCTCCTCCTTCTCTCCTTCCCCCCCTCCTCTTGACCACAGTGATGTGAGCAGCTTTGTCACTGCACACTCCTTACTATGATCCTCCGTTTTGCAAGAAACCCTATTTCACTTAGCAATGGGATAAACAAAACCTCTTAAACCATGAGCCAAAATAAACTTTTCTTCCTCTTGCATCATTTTTCTCCAGTATTTTGTCACAGCAATGGAAAGGTGACTAATGGAAGCATGTGTGCACCACAGAAACTAGAAATGAACAACCAACCCTAACCAAGCTCCCAAGAGACCTTGAGATAGATGCTCACAAACTTAGCATGGCCCAGGGACTCTCTGACTTTCCAACTCTGCAATGTGAATTCTTCCAGAGCTTCTGCTTAAGAATACCGGGGAGAGAAAGGAAGATATATTGGTTGAGCAAATAACCTTTGGTATCTAAAGATCCCTGTTTCCAACTTAAGTTTCTACACCTTGGTGGGGGGGTGGGGCTTTTGGATAGATAGCTAGTTTGAGAGAGATACAGAGATGGATTTGGATAAAATGTCTTTAATGACACCATCCAGCTAGTGTACTGGCCCAGCCAATACTAAGTCAAACAGTCCTCTGAGGAGGGAACGAGGCTGACTATAGGAAAGGTAGAAAAAAGATGCATGAAATAACTATGGAAGGATTGCAGGTCCTTACCACATCCGCCATGAATATATTTCTCATAGCCTTCTTATACTGCAGTGGGAAGCAAGGCCGCAAGCTAACAGAAACAATTTTGCTAAAATGTATACAAGACATTTGTTCCCATCCCAGAAACCTCTCTGTTCCTTCCACCAAGGTCAATAGAATTTTCAGCCCCTAGCCTTGAGCCTAAGGTGCACCACCTCTTATTCGTTCATGCCTCAGCAGGCTGGGAAATCTGCAAACAGACCCTGACCTGCCTTGACTCTGCCTGGCAGGCAGACTCCCCCACCCTCATCCTCACCCTCACCCCCACCCCCATCTCTCTTTTCTCTGCTTCAAAGAAGCGGCAAAATGGCTCACAACAAGGCAGACAAAGAAAACTCCTGATCTTAAAGGTACCTAATGGGGAAAGGGCTCCAAGTTAACACATGACCTGTGCAAATGCTTTGAGTTAGAGTGACACCCAATAGGGTGAACCATGTGTGACTACAGTTCACATAGTCTCAGACCCCACCAGCAGGGGGCTAGCCTCAGACCCCATCGGCACCTTGCCTTCCCACCCTGCACCTTGCCTTCCCACCCTGCTCCTGTAGCAGCAAAGATGGGACTTGGGCTTGACCACTCTGTTATGTTTGGGACCCAAAGGGTCCAGGTTCTTAGAGAGCATACCCCCAGGCACTAAGTGGCTATTTCATTTTGTTCCTAAAGAACCCTAGACAGGGTGCTGCTTGTCTCCTTTATGGATAGGAAACACTAATAACTGAGGCTCTGAGACACTAGTAACTGGCCTCACCCCTAAATGCATACCTTGTATTTTTAGGAAAGAGTCTCCGACTCCAAAACCCAAGACATGGTGCTTCCACCATGCTGTCTCCCCTGGGGATATGAAGAGGCCATTCCAGGTGTCTCAGGTCCCCTATAACCTTATCCCCTTACAGTTCAGGTTCTGCTGAAGTGGTGCGATCACCAGCAGTCACAACCAGTGGATCCTGAGTGGCTGGAACCACTGGAGGTTGGAAATCTCACACGCTGCTGAGTGAGAACAGACTAGAACAGACTCAGGAGACAGGCTTCAATGAGACAGCTCATTTTAATCGGGGGGAATAAAGAGTATATAAACCTTCAGGAGGTGAGTGTACATCATTGGTTGAGGCCAATGTGCTGGAATTGCCTCATTTGCATGAGGAGGAATTCCAGGTACTTTTGGACATGACCTTATAAGGGTAAAGGAAGTTTATCCTGACTACCAGCTACGTGACTTCCTCCGGTGGGGCAAAAGTGAAGGAAGGGCGCAGGGCTAAGTGCACCGGGATATTCAGGGAGGGGCAGGATGTGAGGGATGCTACTCCTACCGATCTCCAGCCTGCCGACCAGATTTCTGAAGTTCGGACACGTCTCGACCCCACTGTTGCCCCAGGCCTGCTTCCCACAGGTCCCTGGTTCCCCAAACCCATACAACCCATCATTCCAGCCTCCTCCATGTAGCCCCTTTATCTGTGAGGACGAGTCAATGATGTGAGTCCTGGTTGCCTGAGTCCTGCTCCCTGCCAGCCCCCTGTGCAAAGCCTCCGGTGCCCTCTAAGCTCCTCCTCTGCTTTCCCCGTGGAGCTCAGCATTGCTGTCTGGAACACATTTTCCCAACTGAGAAAAAAGAAATCGAAAATTGTGTTTTTGCACAAGCCACCTTTTTCACCCACAGCTAAAATCCTCCCACAGAGCAGTAATGTGCGAAGCCATTTGGAAATCAAGCTAGGAACTTGGCCTCCCCGAGACCATACTTACTGAATTTGCACCATGAGCCAGAAATGGCCTGGCTAGGGACAGTAGGAATGAGAGGGACGTCAGATGGGCATCTGGGGATTGGAGCTGCCCAACCTCCTTCCCCACCCACAAGCAAGTGATCTTCAAAGAGGAATCCTTCCGGAAACGGGGAGAAATAGAGCTGACATCCCTTAGAACACAGCAGGGCTGCGTCTTGGACTTAGAGCCTGTGTGTCCAGTGGTTGTGAGAGCCAGTCCCTAAGCAGAGCTCTGGAAGCTAACCCTAGAAGAAGCGACCCTCCCTGCAAGCCTACCACCCTGCATCAATTAGATTTGGCTTGCAGAATGTTCCCAAGATGAAAGGAGCTGCCAGGGAACCAGATAATCAAAGCTTCTTTGTGACCTTAAGTTCCTAGCCTATCACTGGCTGGCAAAAAGAAAATGAGAGGTGGAGAGAGACGAGGAAATTACAAAAGACCACAGAACAGGATGAGACCCAACAAAAGCATCCCGCCCACGCTCTGACTAGTGTAGAAGGGGGGGGGGGAGTGCAGCGTGAAGGCCTGGTGTTAGCCTGTCTCTCTCTCCTACATAGTGAAGCTGGTACTCAGCAAGGGTGAGGCTAACTCCCAGATCTGCCCAAGGCCAGGTCTTCTCACACCTTGCCTTTCTTCTGCTGCTCAGGGTCATCCTGACCATATTTTATCCCTTTTTTTTCAGGGTCTTTCCTGGCCATATTTTATTCCTTTCTCCATCCTGAACTCTGCTTCCCATCAACCAAGTCAGGTCAGTCAGTATTTTACGCAAACAAACACACCTCAACCTGTTCCTGAGTGTCCTTTACACAATGTCGCTATAGAATCAAAGGTAAGCTGGGTAACTGACTGGGCTGCAGCGTCCTCAAGGATTTGTCCCCTGAGAGGATTCCCATGCTCCATAGATAGCCTAACCCATGTACAGCCAGCACTAAGTGAATTCAGTAGCTTGGGAGTCTTGGGGAAGGGAGAGGGGGAGATGGAGCAAGAGATCACACGTGAAGTCAAGAGGGAAATGTGGAGGAATAGGAGAGGAAGCCAATGAGAGAGAATGGGGGACAGATTAGATCAAAGCACATTGTGTCCACATATGAAATTCTAACAATAAAAAAAATAAAAATAAAAAGAGGAAGAAATGAGAAAGCATCTCCAAGGAGATCCCTTGCCACCATCCACACAGGGGCCACAGATGCTCAATTACCCAATGTGCTGTCATGTAACTGGATATCAGGGTCCCACCACACACAGACCACTAAAACGTGGGCATGTGGCTCAGGTGATGGCATTGTGGGTGAGGAAGCTGGTGGGATAAGCTGAGAAGGCGTTTACTGAGGTGATGGCTAGCCAGTTACAGTGTCCTAACTGAAAGCGTTAGGGCCAGAGTTCGGAGCCCAGGATCCACATCAGTGCTGGGAGGGCATGGAGACCTGCCTGTAAGTCCAACCTCAGAAGAAGACAGAGGATCCCTTAGCAAGCTGGGTAGTGAGACCAAATGTGCTCAAAATTTCTGTGATTGATTGAGAAACATTGCCTCAGGGCATAAAGTAGAAGGCTGATGGGGAATTACCAGCATCCACCTCAGGCCTCTGTATACTTGCATCCATGTGCCCACACACATGTGAAGCATGCATATTCCCATATGCACAGCATACATGGAAACAGAAAAATAAATGAATATTTTTGTCCTGTGACATAAATGGGGAATCATCCCTCCCAGAAACAGGCCTTTCGGGTATAAGAGTCCTAAATGGAGAGGGTTGCAGGCAGGGCAAGGTCCAGAGGCAGGAGGATGACTGCAGGTTGTATAAGTTATATACTAACTAGATCCATTCTGTGGAATTTTCTATATGTCCCTTTCCCAGAAATGTTTTGAGGACTTACCAAGCACCAGCCCAAACCACAAAGAACATAAAGCCACGACTCTCTCAAGAGTCTAAAATGGGAACTCTGTACACTCACGTCACTGGAATGAGCTGGACAGGGTTTAGAATGTGGCTAGGTCCATGTCACTGCATAGCTCACAGGGAGGAAGTTATAATGATTTGAGTGCATTATCTATAGTACTTTTGGCTCTTCAAGAGGTCAACACAGCCTGAAACAGTGGGAAGGGGAGGATAAGAACTCACGTGAGTCTGCTCGACACCCAACACATTTGTTTCGAGTAAGTCATTGCATTATGGCTACTCCCTGAAACCTCATACTGCAGTAAAAAGAAACGCCACTCAGTGGGCACAATAGGATCATTTCATAAAGATGAACCAAAAAACTCCAACCCTCCAAAGGCACATGCCTAGGTGCACATGCATAGCAATAGTATAAAAAACTGCCAGCAACTGAGGACCATGGGTAGGTTTCTAGAAAGGACATAGGAATAAACAGAGGGCTCTTAGAGAGATTGTCAATTACAGGGGTGTTTATTTTGCAACTACCATACAGTGTCCTGAATGTAACATTTTACTATTATTGGGCTGTGTTTTTCTTTTTCTTTCTTTTTTTTTGTGTGTGTGTGTTTTTTTCAAAGATAGATATATCTTGTCATATAGCCCAGGCTGGCCTAACATTTGCTGTGTAATCTAGGCTAGCCTGGAACTCACAGGTCATTGCAATCTTCCATGGTAGAAATGTGTTCAGAGTGTTGCTAGACAACTGCAAATTAAAACATCCAAGAAACAGCACTACCTACCTTTAGAACGGCCAAACCCCAGAACACTGGTGATATCAGGTGCTAGCACGGATGAGAGACAGTGGGAATGCCGATCATTGCTACTGGGAATGAGAAATGGTACAGCTACTTTGGAAACTGAGTTGATTATTTACCAAATTGAGTGTACTCTTGTGATCCCACAGTTGTGCCCCTTGGCTTTTACTCAAATGAGCATTTATGTCCACACCAAGCCAGCACAGTGACATTTAGAGCAGCTTTTTTGATAATCATCAAAACCTTAAAGAAAGCAAAATGTCCTTTGGGGGAAAATGAATACAATGAGGGCTTTCCAAGTAATGGGGAAATAAACACTCAGCATAGAAAGAGGTTGGGCTACAAGGCCATGAAAAGGAACAGAAGAAACTCAAATACACGTGACTAAGCGAAAGAAGCCATCCTTCAGAGCTTACATGTTGCATGGTTCCCACGATAGGGTGTCATGCGTGGGTTACAGGGAGGCAGAAAGAACTAGGCTGAGCCAGGAGGACTTTCAGAGCAGTGACACCATTCTGTGTGATACCGTGATGGGAGATGTTATCACACATGCCCCAAACCCTAAGATACACATCACCAAGAGAGACTCCTTATGTAAACCATGGATTTGAGAGACAACAGTGTGTCAGAAAGCTTCACTGTAACAAGGCTGGTGTGAGCATCACTGCTGGGATAGGTGTAAGCTCTGCAGTAAGAGTAAATATCTATCTTTCCTGTTTTTTTTTTCCAGTGAACATAAAATCACCCTTAATGAGAAGTTTTCTGGATTGAGGTAATAATCTAGAGTAACGTTATTGCCATAAAGTGTGGGGACCTGAGTTCAGTCTCCAGAATCAACATGCCTAGGGGTGTGTCTCTATGCTGATTATAGATCCTGTCACCTTGACAATCGGTATTAACCATCATAAACAATGACTGTGAAATGAGCCAGAGCACTCCCCAGTCCACCACGACATTCCTCCCCATCTCTGCATCCACTGCTGATGTGTCTCTGTGATCCTCCTCCCTGTCTGCATCCACCTGATATGCCTCTGCTCTGGAGTCTCCCGAGACTATGCAGAGATCTGACACCAGACGGGGAAGGTAGAGAGAGATGGCTGAAAATGCTCGAAGCTACTCACAGTGTTCCACCAGCATTTGAGAGCTCTCCTGGGACCTGGAATAACCCAGGAAAGAATGCAGAGCTGGCTGGTGACAATTGGAAGTGGATATTATTCTCCTGAAGCCAGGCTCTCGAAGGAACAGGATGGCTTCTCCTTGTTTCTCAGGGGAACATGTTGATCGAGATGTCAACAAGTAGCTAAAACCTCTCCTTCCCACTAAGCTAGTCATGATGCCCTCTCAGAAGCCCACTCTGTCTAGAGGTCTCCAAGGCAGCAGCGCCCCCAGTGGTATGTGGTGGTAACTCCAAGGTCTGTTTCATTCTGCAACCCCTGATACTTGAATGTACAACACCAATCAGAGGAACAGCACGGGTATACATGTGCATGTGGAGACCACAGGCTGATATTAGATGTCCTCTTCAAAAGCTTTTTGATATATCTGTATAAATATATCTAAAGAGAGTATATAAATAAGAATGTGCATAAATAAAGATGTGTTATGTATATGTGTATGTGTACATGTGGTATAGGCATGTGAGTGGAGGTGCATGTAGAGGCCAGAAGAGGGCGCCAAATCCTCTGGAGTTACAGGCAGTTGCAAGTAGACAAAACATGGTTGCTGGGAACTTAACTCTGGCCTCTGAAAGAGCAGCAAGTGCTCTTTACTGCTGAACCAACTCTCCAGCTCAGTCACCTTATTTTTTGAGACCTGGACCTGGAACTCACCCATTCAGCTACACTGACTGGCCAGTGAACTCCCCAGTACTGGCTCACAGGCACAACAGCATGCCTGGCTCTTTATGTTGGTGCTGGGGTGAAACTTGGGTCTTTGTGCAAGCACTTCACCACTGAGCATCTCCCCAGCCATGTCATCATTCTGTAGATAGTTGCTGTCTCTACTCATTCTTCTAGCTACTCACTGAGTCTTCCCTTCCGTTTGCAAAAGTCTCCTTTTCAGTATCATACCCTCTAGAACTCATGGGCTTTGTCTTCTAACTGAACAAAAGTTTCCACAGCATAACCATCAGCACTGGAAAGTGGGAATTGTGTGCCACTGATCACACTCACAGCACAAAGCAGCCATCCCTTCTGCCTTTACCTCCCCAAGGAGACTCGGCCTCCAATGAGCTGTCACCCACTCTTTTTCTTCCCCGTGCCCCCGATATAACCACTAGCTTGCTTTTTAGCTCCATGGAGTTCTGCCTCTTCTGTATACTCCCTGCAAATGGTATCTCACACCATGTGACCTACTGGGCCTGGCCTCTTTTGCTCAGCATATTCTTTTCTAGGTTATAGTGATGCGAATCGAGGCTCCGTTCCTCCATACACATACTATTTGAGGTTGCTTTGCTTTCTAGTGCTGTGATGAAACACTAACCAAAACCAGCTTGGATGACGAAAATGTTTATTTGGCTTATAGCTTCTAGTTAGCTCATCATTGAGGAAAACCAAAACAGGAACTCAGGGCAGGAATCTAGAGGCAGAAATCGAAGCAGAGACTATGAAGAAAACCTGATTGCTGGCTTGCTCTCCTTGGCTTGCTCAGGCTGCTTTTATAATTGATAGGTAGCTGATAGACAGCCGACAGACAGATGATACGTACATGCATATGTACATACATACATAGATACATAGATACATGTATACACTCTAGACTATAGATAGATGGTAGATAAAAACAGATGTATATAGAGTGTATGAATGTTTAGCTTGCATATATGTATGTGCACTGCAAGCATGCAATACCCACAGAGGCCAGAAGAGGACATCAAATACCCCTAGAACTCGACTTACCCCCCCCATAGGTGCTGAGAACTTAACTCAGGTCTTCAGCAAGAGCAGCCGCTGTTCTTGACCAAGCAACAATCTCTCCAGCTCTTCAGCCTGCTTTTTTTGTACAACTCAGGGCTCTCTGACCAGAGGCGGCACTACCCCTAGTGAGCTGGACTCTTCCACATCAATCATAAATCAAGAAATGTCCCACAGGCAAGCCAGTCATACAGGAACATCTCAGTTAAGGTTCCCTCTTCCCAGGTGACTCTGGCTTGTGTCAAGTTGACACAAAAATTAACTAGCACACACAGTATAGACCATTGCCTGTTATCGAGCCGTCTTCAGTTGGTGGACATTTGAATTGCTTCCACTCTGGAAAGTAGAACAGTGTTAGTAGCAAGGTTTGTGGGCAAGCATTTGTCTACATACTGTTCGTATAGATTCTTTGCTGCTGCTGCTGCTGCTGCTGTTGTTGCTGTGTTTTGTCTGTTGAGACAGGGTCTCATGTAGCTCAGGCTAGCCTCAAACTCACTATTTAGCTGAGAATGACCTTGAACTCCTGATACTCCTTCCTCAGTCTGCCCAGTGCCACATCCTGGTTTGTGCAGTGCTAAAGATAGGACCCTGGGCCTCGTGTATGCCTAGCAAGCACTTTTCCAACAGAGCTACACACCCCAAGTCCTGTACCTTTATTTTTTTTAATTTTTAGCTGTATGGTACTATTACTTGCTTTCTCAGTGGACTCACATGACCCAAGGAAGTGAGGGAAGGTACTGTGGGACACCCTGTGCAGCAAAGACACACTGTCTGTGATCTATGCATGTTCTGTGTCACTCACTCTCAGACTTACATCAAGGTAGGAGTTGCTCTCAAGAAACTAAAAGACAGGTTTTAATGAAGCAATGACCTACATGTGTACGTGTGAAAAGATCTCAATAATCAAGTATTGAAGAAACAGACAGAGTTCCCAGGTGGCTGAGTGGGAGATTTGAACCCCATGTCTGTGCTTCTGATGGTAAACCTATCGCTTCTCAGTTCTCCACGTGCAATCAGGGGCCAAGGTAACAATCACTGCACATTTAAAGCAGCTGCAGGAAGCAGCATGCAGAATTACAACCACCTGCCTTCAGCAGTCCTGGGGACTAGCTCATTCTTCGGGAAGACATTGACTCTCTGGGCTTACAGGAAGGGAAGGACTTTTCAGAAAGGTCACTGTGGGATAACAGAGCTAATACCAATTACCTGATAACAATTTCCCGAAAGCTGGTTTTCACTTCACATCTGCCCTTTTGTCTACACCTTCCCTTTGCTACAGCAAAATCTGTCCAGACGTGGAAACAAGGGTCAACCCAGCGCCTGAGTGTGTGTCTTAACTCTTGTTTTGCCAAGCCTGAGGAAGCTGCTTGGAAGAAAAGAAGTGCCTGGGGCAGACAAAGGACCTGGTGCTCCAAGACGAGGCCCAGTGCCTGGTCATGTTGGAGCCTGGAGTCCACAACCCAGCTCTGCTGCTTGGTAGTGGGGACTGAGCAAGACACCACCACTCTGTGCTTCAGAAGTGTGTGAAGACGTAATAACTTGAGGGCAATGAGATGGCGGGGGTGGGGGGAAATGCTTACTGCTAAGCCAGGTGATCTGACTTCTGTCCCAGGAGCCATGTAAAAATCTGAATGTGGTGACTCCTATCTGGGGTCCCAGAACACCCACAGGGAGATGGGAGGCTGAGGCAGGAGAGCCAGCTAGAAGCTCCCCAGGCCAGCTAATCCTGGAGCGAACAACACAGTGGCAGAAACAACATAGACCTTACCTCAACACGATGGAAAAGAGAAGTCCAAATGTTGTCCTCTGACCTCCACACACATGCAGTGGCATGCGTGCACCTGCGCCTCCACAGAAAACACGTGTGCACGTACACACACACACACACACACGAGCACACAAGGAAACTGGGAAGAAAGGGAGAGCATTTGAGGAGATGGCTCGGGAGTTAAGATCAAAGATCTTGTGGGCTTCTTACTTTTTAAGTTGGAGTTGGAGGATGTCTTTGAGAGGTGAATGCTTGCACCTGACTTTCCAGTAAATGTCTCAAGAAACCATAGGCTATGAATAACAGAGGAGCTGTACCATGTGGCAGCCATCAGCCACCAGCCCACATGTGGCCACTGAATCCATGACAGGAGCCTAGTTCATTGACAACAGAACTGAGTTCTTTGTTTCACTACATTTTGATCCTTTGAGTTGAGATGCACAGGCCACCTATGGCTTGTAGCTACCTTACTGGACTGTACCTCTCTGAGGATGCCATTTCCTCCTCATAAGTGGCTCCTGCAAGTCAGGAGCGAGTATGCTCACATCATGGAAAGAGAGGCATCTTATATGAGATGCAGTCAGGGAAGCAGGCCTTCAGAGAAGGTACTAAGCCTTGTTGTGCTTTCAGATATTAGAGTATAGATGTTAGCATGGATTTATGTGCCTGATTGGTTTATCCCGAGTAGTAAATGAATCTGTAGACATGAAGCTCATTGAACTGAATAGTTCCTGGCACCTGGTAAACATCACACAGGACTCGTCTTTTGTCAGCTCGGTTGAAACTCTACTCTTTACGAGTGTAGTGGCACACACCTTTAGTCCCAGCACTTGGGAGGCATAGGCAGGCAGAACTACATGAGTTTGAGGCCAGCCTATTCGTCAAAGCAAGTTCCAGAACAGGTGGGGCTACACAGAGAAACTCAAAAACAAAAGAGGAGGGGGAGGAAGAGGAGGAAGAGAAGGAAGAGGAGAAGGAAGAACAAGAGGAGGAAGAGGAGGAAGAGAAGGAAGAAGAAGAAGAAGAAGAAGAAGAAGAAGAAGAAGAGAGAGAGAGAGAGAGAGAGAGAGAGAGAGAGAGATATTTTTTTTTTAGTCTTATGACCATAGTTGCCTTCCCTATTCTTCCACAGGGATGAGTGTGTTGTCAGTGTTATCCTGCATGGCACTGCTGATGTAGCGTGGAGCTCTCCAGAGTGGGCATGCAATGAGGAATCAATTACTGGATAAATGGTGCTAACCAACCTTAGAGCTGCTTCGTCAGTAAGTTGGGTTTCCAGGGCCAAGAAGGACTAGTCAAACTCTTCATATGAAGATGACTGAATGAGTTTGCAGAGGCTGTGACTAAAAGCAATAGAAAGCCTTTAGCTGTATCTTAGACACATGGACATTTATTGTCACCTTGCTTAAAGGCCTGGGGATGAGAGGCACAGCTGTACAGAGTCAAGACTGAGTGAAGTCCTCAGGAACTTTCCAGCTGACCTTCTATACCATCTCTCAGGTGGGGCCTTTGAGTTACATGAGAATAGAAACAAAAATACCATCCCTCAGGTGGGTCCTTTAAGTCACATGAGAATAGAAACAAAAATAATGTAGAAGGAATTGTTTAAAAGTGAAATCTTACAACCAAACGTGGTGGCACACACCCATACTCTTAGCATTTGGGAGGTAGAGGCAGGAGGATCAGGAGTTCAAAGTAATCCTTAGGTACGTAGCAAGTTCAAAGTCAACCTAAGCTATGCAAGATCCTGGCTTTTTTAAATAAATAAATAAATAAAAATAAAAACAAAACCTTGCAGGGCCTGGTGGCACACGCTTTTAGTCCCAGCAACTGGGAGGCAGAGGCAAGGCCATCTTGGTATACACATTGAGTTTGAGAATAGTGAGGATTACATGACTCTATCTAAACAAACAACCGTAAGAAAGGGCGGGGGGGGGAGAATAGCTCATCTGAGCTTCTAATCGCAGCTACTTGAGAGGCTGAGGTAGGAGAACCACAAGCTCAACGACTTTGTCTGGAAATAAAGTGGAAGAGAGCTGGGGCATAGTAGTGAAGCATTTGCCTGGCATGCATGAGACTGGTTCAAACCCCGTTACCAGAAGAAAGGACAGAGAGAGGGAGGGAAGCAAAAAATAAGCCAGTTCCTCCCTCCTAGCCTCCTTCGTCTCCCCAGCTGTCGGTGATGAGGCGGGAACCCAGAACCTCATGTATGCCCAGCAAGTGCTCTTCACTAAGCTTAAATCCCAGCCATCCCCATCTCCTCTTAAGGGAAAATTCCTGAGAACACATTCTCTCACTCCCCATTCTCTCCATAGCTATAGTCCATGTTAGTTGCAAGGGTGGCAGGGAAGTCTAGTTTTAAAGTCTGGGGAGCTCTGACACAGTTATGGAAGAAAAAGGAAATGGATGCTGTCAATGTCTTATGAAGGAAGTATAAGAGAGTGAAGTTGGAATGGTCAACAGGTCCCAAGGGCAGGGGGCCTAAACATGACTCTGAAAATGATAGGAAGCTGAAAAGGTATGAACCACCTCAAGAATACTCTGACAAGCTGCCCAGACCACCAAATTTTCTCTGCTCAACTACTTAACACATATGGGCAGCCCAGAGATAACCATCAAAGCCAAGTCTGCTCTCCACACTTTCTGCACATCTGTGAATTTGCTTGCCTTCCTTCCTTCCTTCCTTCCTTCCTTCCTTCCTTCCTTCCTTCCTTCCTTCCTTCCATAAATCTTTGTGGAGGACCCAGGCATCAACCCAGGCACTGTAGATGGACCAGTAAATGATGGCCAAGACTCCTGTCTTGCTGAACCCTACATTCTGATAGATCAGACAGACCATAAGCACATAAGCAGGGGTCTTAGTTAGGGTTTTATTGCTGTGAAGAGACACCATGACCACAGTAACTCTTCTTGTGGTTTAATTTAATTGGGGATGGCTTACAGTTCAGAGGTTTAGTCCTTTATCATCATAGTAAAAGCATGGCAGCAAGCAAGCAGACATGGTGCTTGGTGCTAAAGGGTAGCTGAGAGAGCTACATCCAGACTGAAGGCAGCAGGAAAAAGAGAGAGGACACTGGGCCTGGCTTGAGCTTTTGAAATTTCAAAGCATTTGACACATTTCCTCCAACAAGGCCACACCTACTTCAACTGAGCCATACTTCCTAATAGTGCCACTCCCTATGGGCCTATGGGAGCTATTTTCATTCAAATCACCACAACAGGTAAAATACTTGTTCTGTCAGGGTAGGTGTGCTATGGAAAATAATAAAGGAGAGGAGTGGGAAGTGAACTCCTCGGAAGGAGTGTAGCTCTAAGTAGGGTGGTCAGGGAAGATCTCAGTGCTAAAGAAGGCCTGGAGAAGGTGACGGCCAGGGGGTGCGGCTCCTCAGCCAATGCAAAGGAGTCAGAGGGGACCATGGCCAGGATAGGAGAGGCAGCAAGTGCAGAGTGGCGGCAGCAGGCAGACTAGATGAGATGAGGTGGAGGAGACTGACGTTGACTCACTTCTGTTCTGCCAAGACAAGTCTTACTTTAAATGGGTAGGCAGAGAGCAAGAGGGTGTGCCTGTGTGCACATAGCTCATGCGTGTGCATGCACATGCTCAGACAGGAGTGTGCGTTTTACGTGTGGTCTTGTATGAGTATGTATGTCTGTGTGTTCATTGACCTATGGTCTATGGGTGGGTTCAGCTCCCCCTCTCAGTGTGTGTGTGTGTGTGTGTGTGTGTGTGTGTGTGTGTGTGTGTATTGTTGCAAACTAAATTCTCAAAGGCTCCTCAGGTCCCCATTACACACAGAGTAACAACCCAGAGAGTTCTCCCAACAGACCAACAGACAAAAGCTCTGACCCTGGCGACCTTTGTATCTGCACAAATCTCGTCAGGCTCATTCTATTCCAGCCAGGCTGACTTCCATGCTGGCACAGATACATTTAGCACAGTCCGGCTCCAGGCCCTTTGACCAGGTTTTTTCCTTCTATAGACAATGTTTTTCACCAAAGCAAGTATCTGACAGGCTGAATCAGAAAGATCGTGACTTTGAGGCCTGCCTGGGCCACATGATGAGTTCCAGGAAAAGCCTGGTCTACACAGGGAGACTGTCTCAACAACAACAACAACTACTACTACTGTTGTTGTTGTTATTATTATTATTATTATTATCAGCTCTGCTGAACACTTTGCCCAGCTCTCTCCTCCCTTGCTTTCTTCAGCCTCTGCCCCTCCTGACATACAACCAGGCCTTCCCAGGCCACCTGACCATTCTCCATTCCTCAAATGTCTATCCAGCACTCTGTAATTTTAAAAAACATACCTGCTTACCCTCTGGCCCTTCCCCAACTGAACAGAAGTATTGTGAGAGCAGAGACTTGTCTGTTGTAGCCTCTTCCCTTGTGCCCCACACCTAGGAGACATTCTGACACCCATCTTGTCTTTGATATTTACTTAGAATAAATTTCTCCCATGGTCACACTAGTGTGCTTCTATCCTGGCAGAATATACACATGTGCTCCTCTGCACGTGTTGCTATGCCTGCCTGACTCTATACATCCATGTGTCTTGATGTGGGGTGGTATCTGCTCAGGACTGTACAGACATCAGGAAAATAGCAATGGAAAGCAGTGTCTTCTGCAAAGTTGGTCGAGGCGGTTTGGGACAACCAAGAAACTTGATGCTTTGTTATCAGAAAGATGTGGCCTTGATGGTCACTTCATTCTGTGCCAGCACTGCGCTGTTTCTAAGGAAGAGAGATGAGAATTCACCTGGCCTGGGGTGTTCATGGGCTCTCTCTGCCCCATCTTCTTCTGCAATTGTCCACATTTCATCTTTGAACCCTGATGTTCAGAAGTACTAATAATCCAGGAAAAAAAAAAACCACTCAGCTCCTGGAGGACAAATGGAGGTCATCAGATTCACATTTGCCTCAGCTACAGTTTAGATCGAAGTGTCCCTAGAAATGAGCATGTATTCGAAGCCTGGCCCCCTATGCAAGTGGTGTTCAGAGCTTGGGACTTCAGTATGAGCCTGTGTGCTAGCGCCCAACGTGGACTCCTAGGGATCAGATGCCTTCGTGGTTGGATTCATCCACCGATAGACTTATAATCCCATTGTTGGAACCTTCTGGAGGTGGAGCCTAGCTGGAGACAATACACCATTGAGTCTCTGGGGTCTAGCTCTTGGCCTGTCCCCTACCTTCCATTCCCTATGTTCTACCTCACACTGGTCCAAAGCAATGGAGCCAGCAGTGCTGGACCTCCGAAACCATGAGTCAAAATAAGTAATTCTTCCATTAAGTTGTTTTTATTGAGTATGTATCACAAAATAAATTTATCAAAAATAAATGACTAAATACAGCCTTCAACCTTAGGCACATACCATTCTCAGCATTCTGAACAGGACAAGGTTTACCTAAGGTGTAATACTTGTCTCCTATTCCATTTCATGCTAGACTCCAATGTAGAAAGATCTGGAATCACCTCGTTACTGGAGACTTGCTAACTAGGCCCATTAGTATCTTCCAACTGCTTCTAAGGATATGAACGCCGGATATGCATAACAGTGAGAAGAAGCAGGAGCGCGCTGGCTAACACATGGGCTCTGGAATCTCTCACTCTCCAATTTGAATCCTTACCACTTAGTGACTGAGTGACCCTCAGGCCTGCCTGCCTTGTCAGAATGACGACACTCTAAATTTAACACACTTGTGCCCCTCCCCTTGGCTATCAGATTATTGAAACAGTCAACCACAAAATTTTGAATTTCCCCAACAATCTCAAGCTGGGAGGAGGGACCGAATAGAGGGGTCACTCTCTTCCAGAAAGAGATTTACAACTTTTCAAAACGCCTTTCAGGAGAGACTGGAGCCAAAAGAAAGAGAGATGGGTGGGGGGGGGGGCGGGGATGGAAGGAAGGAAGGAAGGAAGGAAGGAAGGAAGGAAGGAAGGAAGGAAGGAAGGAAGGAAGGAAGAGCAATGATGGGCAGGATCACACCTTGACCAGGACTGCTTAGCTATGCTCTCTACTTAAACATAAATGTCCTATCAGCGCCCAGAAGATGTACTTGGATGGGTCGTTGTATGTTTTTGCCTTCTGCTTTTGCTTATTGTTTCCTTGGCATACTTAGGAACAGTGGTCAAACATGACTTATTGGGACTCTGACCTTTAAGGACTGCTAACAACCCTTGAAGCAAATTATTTAACTTTATTTTTTTCTGTGCTGGGCTCTCTACACCACTGAGATCCTTAGCCGTATTTAAAATATTTACAAGAGAGATTCCGGACACCGAAGCGCAGAGGCGGTCCCACTCTGGCCGGCTATATATGAGCAATCCAGAGAGGTGACAGCCCTGTCTCCTGCAGCCGCCACAGAGCCGAGCGGAGAGCATCAGGTGTTGGCAAGCGGACGCAGTGTGCGCATGCGCAAGCCAGCGGGCGCTTGGATCACGCCTGCGCAGACCGTCTGTCATGGCGACTTCCTGAGCCCTACGGCCAGGGTTCCGCGTCGGACTTCAGACCAGGGTCATGGCGGGTAAGCACTCGGGAGAGGGGGCGGGACCGGGCAGGACCCGGGGAGCATCTTGGCTTTGAGAACCAAGCTTCCACGACCTTGAAGCCTAAACCCCAATTCCTCCCTCACCCTCAGTTTCCCCTTCTGTATGGAACTTCTCGGTTTCCGTACTAAGTGAGGCAGCCCCTCTGGTTGTGGGATTCGGAAGGGAAGGAGAGGCCGAGTCAGTGACTGGCTTTTTCAGAGTGCAGTGGCTAGCCCACAAATAAGAGTGATGGGCCGCGAAGGAAGGAGGTCCTTGGAGCCCCTGACGCTGCTCTGCGCGCGTGGCCAGCCCTTTCCTGCACCTCTGGGCCCTGAGTTGTCCAGCTTCCTAGCGTTCCCTTTCCCAGCTCCTAATTTTTGATTGTCCAGTGGGAGTGCATCTCACTGCCGGGGAGGAGCGGAGTGCTTTCAACCCCATGATCCCGGTAGACTGGTTTTAGAAATAACAGTGGATGTAGCCCTTAAAGAAAGAATTCGTGGGGACCCAACTCTGCCTAGAGTAGCCTAGACGACCTGCCAGCTCCCCTACAGGAGTAAATTTGCAGCCTGTAACCTGCATCTGCTTTTCCAGCAGTACCCAGGAGGAACTGGACACCTCTCCATTTTCTGGTGGCAACTGCCTTTGCTATTTCTAAGTAGAGAAACTGGCGCAAAGTCTTCCAGCACACTTTTCCATAAACATGATCCTGTAGTTACTGTTTACTGCTCATCCCTGAAACGGACGAGTGTCTCCTTTAATCCTTACACAGGCCCCAAAAGAGACAGGAATGCCGCCCTATTTCCAGAATTCTGACTCCACGTGAAACCCATACAGGAGATACTCATGACCTGGGACTTCTCTCTCAGGCCACGTTTCCTGGGAAACCTTCATAGTTGATACTTTTAAGTGGAAGAAATTGACTAGAAATTAGTAGTGAATTTGTTTTCCATCTATATGTAAGACAATTTGGTCCTTATAGAATTCCACTTACAGAAGAGCAATGGGCATGCATTCTCTGAGGTGTAAATTTGTGCACCATTACAACACAGTCTATCCTCTTATTCATGGTCAGTGTTCCCAAAGATGGCAGAGAGGATTTTTTGGACCCAAAACAAAGCCAGAACACTGTAGGCAGGAGTCTTGTCTTCTGTTCAGAACTAGGGGAGCCAGTCTACCTTGAACCAGCAGATGGTTAGGGCTAGGCTGCGTTCCCTCTGCCTGAATCATGCCTTGATTTTTGTTGCCAGTGGTACTTCTTCCATTTCAATCACATGAAATCCCGAATTGATTTGATTCCCGGCCCCAATTCACACCTGCTTACCTGCTTACGGTTTTTTTGCTGGCTTATCATGTTGTGAAGGGAAAACTAAGCAAGCTTGGAGAAGAACTTTCTGGGCTGGTATCATTGCTATTGCCTGGTATTCATTTATATACAGAGCTCCAGCTGTGGGTAGTTAGAGCATGAAGACATCTGAATTATGATAGTAAAATTAAACTGTTTCCATCTTCCAGTTTGAAAACAAGGTGAGGTCCCCAAGAGTTTGATGACACACAGTTAATAAGCTCTTGAAACCAACACATGGCAAAGAATTCGAGGCTAGTTCACACCTGCTGTGGCTGAAGGACTCTGCTCAGAGCTTCACCTACATACATACACCTCTCCCCACTCCCACACTCCTGCAAGGTGGGAATACGGTTGACAGAACAGGTCAGAGAGGAAAGGGCTTTTTTTCCCCAAGGTCCATAGCTGGGATGTGGGGGAGCAGAGTTTATACCCAGTTGCCCAGCTTCAAGGCCCCGTCAGGCTTCCACTGGTTAGTGCTCTGTGATGAGGTAGAACAGTTTGTTGGAAGGGGATCTTTCCTGTTTGCAACCATTGTGACTTGGATATGGCTTTCTGATTGTAGTTTATGGTTATCTAGGATAGTATTCCTCAGAGACAGGTTGTGAAAGAGTTCAGTAGTAAAATGCCATGTCGTCTGCAGCTCACTCTCAAAGAGTTCAAGGGAGGGAGATAGATAGATAGATAGATATAGAGATAGATAGATATAGAGATAGATAGATAGATAGATAGATAGATAGATAGATAGAAGACAGGATGGTAGATAGTAGATAATAGGTAATATGCTTTAGTAGATAAGATAGATAATCTGTACTAATAGAGGATTGATAGATGATACATTATTAGATAAATGGTCTCTTATTAGGTAGATGGTCTCGATTAGATGGGTATATATTATTTGATAGTCTCTATTATTAGGTACATGCTCTCTATTAGGAATATAGTCTGTTATTAGGCAAACGATCTGTTATATAGAGGGTCTCTTTTTTGTTTTCTGAGACAGAGTTTCTCTGTGTATCCCTGGCTGTCCTGGAACTCACTCTGTAGACTGTGCTGGCTTCTGACAGAGCTCTGCCTCAGCCTCAATGCTGGAACTAAAGGCACGTGCTGCCATCACCGCCCAGCTGGGTCGCTATGATTAGACAGACAGTCTCTGCATTAGATGGATGGTCTCATTACTAAGTAGATGGTCTGTACTATTGAGTAGATAGTCTCATACTGGGTAGGTGTTATATATTACTCATAGGTAAATATAGTAGATATATTATTAGATAGTGTAACTACACAGGGCAAAGTGCTAGCTTTCCATCAATCAAAATGGTAGATGTATGATTATTTACTGTGCTGTTTCCCCAGCTTTCTTGGCTGTTTGAAAAGTGCAGGTAGTATAGACTTGTTATCCCACTAAGACCACAGACTCAAGCTTGTCTGAAATATAGAATAAGTCACAGCCAGCCTGTCTCAAAATAAAAACAGGGCTGAAAATATATCTTAGTGATGGCGAGCTTGTCAAGCTGGTGAAAGGCCTTGGATGGATCCTCAGCCACAGAAGAGACATGGGGGAGGGAATGAGGGAAGGAAGTGTAAAGGGTGTCATCCAGGAAGATGCTCCAGGCTTCCCTTGGCCACCTGGACTTGCTCTTCTGTCTCAGGTGCATCCCAGGAATAACATGGGCCCAACCATGGATGAAGTCACCTTCAAAAGTGACACTGTGCTGTCAGATGTCCACCTGTACACCCCCAACCAGAGGCACCTCATGGTGCGGCTTAATGGCATGGGGCAGCCAGGTAAGATCCAGGTCTGGGTGGAGCAGCTTGCTGCCTGGTGGGGGCCTTTATCTTCACATACTTCTTTTGGGGGAAAGACTGGGTTGTTTATCTGTCACCCTTATTCCCCCTTCCCTTTTTTAATCGAAACTTTATTGCAAAAACTGACAAAACAAAATTCACCCATAAAATTTAATGAGACCCAAAGTCTATATGTCTCAGTCAACTTCTATGCAGTTAGCCATTTTGTATACTTCTATACAGAATAGCCATTCTGAAACTGTGGAACCTCACATTGGATTTTATGATTTCGCTATTAAATGTTTTCTTTTTTACCACTTATCCTCCAACAAAAAAACCAAAACCAAACAAACAAAAATCCATGATACAGTTAGAACTAGAACAGCAACAAACACTGTCTGTTCTTTAGTGAATCAGGAGTCCTTCATTCAGCATGTCACTTAAGTCCTTCCGTCACTGAGCACCTGCTGAGTATCCATCCCATCCAACCTAGCACAGGCATGCAGAAGTGAGTGAGCCCACAGTTCATGCAGGAATGATGCCAGAGCTCTGTGTGACCATAGGCCCCAGCAGTCACCTCCATCCTGTGCCTGGCTGGCTCTGTTCCTTCTTCCTCAGACGCCTGTCTTTTCCTCTGCACAGGCTTCCTGACTCCTCTCCCTGCATCTTGCAGCCAAGCATAGCTTTTAAAAATGCAAACCCAACCATAGCACAGCCCTGACATGGATTCCCCACCAGTCCCCCGTGGTTCTAGGGAACACGTGGCCTTCTACGGGGCTTCTCCTAGCAAGTGTGCCCAGCCTGTTATCCTTCCCTCCATGATCTCTGTGGCCCCTTCAATAACTGTCCCAGTTGGATGACACATTATATTAGCCATTGATAAGCTACAATCTGTGTGGCCAAACCTGGTCCTGCTTTGTTTTTAAAAATAATGTTCTGTTGAAACCCCACCAGACTTCCTTGTTTGTGTGTTTTTATGACTGCAGACAGTTGGGTAGTTGTAGCAGAGATCCTATGGCCCAAAGAGCTTACACTACTTGTTTCCTAACCTGCTAAAGAAAACATTTGCTGGCCCTTATATGGTTGCCACTATGCGTCATATAAGATACAGTTTTATTATGTCGGGGCAGGGATTTCACAGTCTGTAATTACCTTTTTTACTTTGATGTTTGCCACTGCAATCCCTAGATATAAGCCCCCTAAGATGCTGCATTCTGGTTTGTGTCCCCAGCACAGTCGATGGTGAGTGCATGTTTGTTAAGTGGGAGGATAGATGAACGGATTGGTAGATGGTGGATAGGTCAGATGAATGGATAGATGGTGGGTGAGTAGATGGATAGATGGACAGCTGAGTGGATGAAATAAATGATGGTCAGGGTGGGTAGGTGAACAAATACGTAGATGGGTGGTAAGTAGCTGGGTGGACAGTGGTAGATGAATGAGCAAGAAGGATGAATGGATGAGTAGGTAGAATACAGATGATGGGCAGCTGGGAAAGTAAACATGATATAGGCTGGATAAATGGATGGATGGGTGAATGACTGAGTAGATGGATAAACAAGATGCATGGGTGGGTGAATAGGTGGGTGGGTGGGTGGATGCTCAGAACTCGATATGGGGTGTGATACTATAGGAGCCTGAAGCAGAGCCAACAGACTGAGTACTAAAAGCTAGAAAGGATCTGTGTCAAGAGCTAAGGAAGCCATCCCAGGAAGAGGAAATGGCTGCACATGGCACAAGGGCTATTCTCAGGTCCTCCCGTGTCCCCTGCTCCTTGATGATATTTGCAGTGTGAGAAGGAGACAGCAGCGAGCTGTGCCTGATGTAAAGTCAGCTGAGGGGACACAGGTAGATGGACTGGGGACTCTGAGCCGGGCGCCTCTGTGCACTGGCCTTGGCTGGCCTGGGGGTGGATTGTTCCTTATTCCTGGGATGCAAGTGCGGAAACAGGCTCACAGTACACAGATGCCTGACCCAGCCTCGTGTTAGCCACTCTGGACTCCTCATCCTTTTGTTTCTCACCTACCTCCCCTGCTCCGCGCACTTACACTGAAATCTGTCTCAGGGACTTTCTGGCTACCTGGTGATGAAGGATAGTCCAAGTGTGTGTGTGTGTGTGTGTGTGTGTGTGTGTGTGTGTGTGTGTGTTTGTGTGTGCGAGCGTGTTTGTTTGACCTACCATCCTTAAGAAGCACCTGAAGCACCAGGCAGTCTGGATTTGTATCCTCCCTTGACCACTTAGCAAGCTCACTCACCCTCTGCGCCTCAGAGTCCATGTCTATGAGATGGCTGGTATGTTCTGTTCACTGTAACTCTGCAGTTCATCACGTGACTCAGGCCAGATGCCTACACAGGTGCTCACTCAGCAGAGGCTGCTCCGTCAGGAGCTACTGCTCTGGTGGCGTCTGCTGCCCAGATGGTCACTGTTGAGTACAGCAAGCCTCTGCTGCTTAGCCTGTCCCCCACCCCCGGCCTTTACAAGTATCTCTGCTTGAGCTGAGCATGTGGCTCAGTCAGTAGGGTGCTTGCTTAGCACACGCAGCCCCAAGTTTTAATAACAGTGACACATAAAAGGGGTGTCATGGTGCATGTGTACGACCCAGACACAAGGTTGTAAAATTAAGAAGAACAGGATTGGAAGGTCACTCTTGGCTACATAGTGTAGCTTAGGCTATATGGACCCTGCCTCCAAAGAAAAACTAAAGTATCTCCAGTTGGCAGTCAGACTTCTCAAAGCAGAGGAAAAGGACGATGGCCCTGGTGTTGCTCACTGTGTGTTTCTCACTTACAGTCTTCCTGTCCCAGTTCAAGCTCCTGTGGAGTCGGGACTCTTGGACAGACTCAGGGGCTGAGGACAGTGGTCCCAGAGACGTCTCCACAGAGGAGACGCCTCCTGCTGGGTCAGGAAGTGGCCACAGTCATGAGGATTTGTCCCTCCAGGCTGGGGATGACAACACTATCCAGGAAGGGTTGAGTGTTCCCCTGGACGAGGATGGG
Source organism: Grammomys surdaster (assembly GCF_004785775.1). Lineage (NCBI taxonomy): Eukaryota > Metazoa > Chordata > Mammalia > Rodentia > Muridae > Grammomys > Grammomys surdaster. The sequence continues at coordinate 5,644,356 of NW_021604753.1, read as the reverse complement.
GATCTGGATGTGGTACGAAGACCACGGGCTGCTTCTGATCCCAACCCAGCAGAGCCTGCAAGAGACAAGGTACACCCCATGATTCTAGCACAGGAGGAAGATGACCTCATGGGAGACCAAGTGCAAGAGAGCTGCCCCCACAACATCATCAAAATAGGTAAATAAAGGTTGTGCTCTCTGGCCACTGAGGCAGTCACAGTGGCTGTTGGCACAGTAGAGCTGTGGGTATCACTTCTGAGTTCAGAATGGCTCTAGTGAGCTGGGAACAGGCAATGTCAGAGCCAGCAGAGTCTCTTCAAATCCTGTAGATCTTCTCTTGCTAGAGATTGCTCAGAGGCTCCCATTGCCCTCGGGATGGAATACAAATGACTCAGCTTAAAAGCTGGGGGGGGGGGGGGACACAGTTCTCACCTCTCCTGAGCACTGACCCTTATCACCCCAGACCCTTCTATGTTCTCCTCACTTCTGGATCTCTGCTGGGCTGCACAGTCACCTCTGGTACCTGCTACCAACCTCTACTTTCTAGCACATTCCTAAGTGCCCCAGGTACTACTTCCTCCAAAAAGCCCTGCTCCTGCCTTCAGCTCCCTTGTTCTCTAACCTGGTATGTGGCTCAGGACAGTTTGTGAAGTGCTTGGCTGGGCTCAAGGAGACAGGAAGCCACGGGAAATTCGGTAGTCAGAGTATGAATGGAGAGTGGTATCAGTTCACAGTAAACTGGAGTGGGCCAGTCAAGTGGATTGGAAGCTGGGGGCTGTGGGCAATGAGAAGGACAGGTGAGAAGGCCCAAGACGAGAGTTTTGACAGACACTTGGAAACCACCATGTGAGGCCTGCAGCCTGGGCTCAACAGGCGGAGCAAGGTCCTTGTGACCTCTGGTGTTGTGACACTTATATCTGATAAGAAGTAAACACCTCATCCCAGATAGGGAACCAATGACAGACCCAAGCAAGGACACCCTCAAAGTCTAACTTAGTGAGCCAGTGGACTTTATTTGGGGAAGAAAGACTTTATCTGACTTGTGTGTCTGATCACAGTCCACCACTGAGGCAAATGAGGGCAGGAACTGTGGAGAAACACTGCTCCAGCCACTATGAGCAGCACGACCCATGGGCTGGTAGTAGTGGACTATATAAGAAATAGAACGAGCCAGTAAGCATCACTCCCCCCAGTCTCTGCTTCAGTCCCTGCCTCCAGCTTCCTGTCTTAGATGCCTCCCTATCTTCCTTTGATGGGCTGTGATACAAGTATAAACCAAATAAGTTGCCGTTAGCCAGTGTTTTATCACAGCAATGGCAAAAGAACTAGGATGGTCCCTCCCCTCTAGGACCAAAGTACAGAGGATGTGCTCCGTAGTGACTGGCCGCCAGCCAGTGTACATTCGGAACAGTTTTAGACGCTAACAACAAATGCCCACAGGAAAGGTCAGGTATTTGGCAGCCTTCCCAGCTGCCCCCTTCTAGTGCTTTCCTGTGGCCTTGGGTCTTCAAACAAGACTGTTTCTCTCAGCCAGGGGCTCACCAGCCCCAGGATAGCATTAAGTTTCTGAAGTGGTAGCTCTTGGTTGTGTCACTATCACCTCAGCACAGTCTTCCACCACAGATGACATGGTCTGGGCTCACTGCTCTTCTGCAGGGCTGGGTCATCCACCCTCATAGTGCACACATCCTTGAGCAGGCTCCCAATCACTCAGCCTAGGGCATGGCACCTCTACACAGTGTCAAGGATGCAGCTCTCACAGGGTGCCAGTGATAGATTAGCAGACTAAAACAGGGTTGATTTAAATCCTCTTTTGTTTCAACCTGACATTAGGAAAACATTTTTGACACATTTTGACTTAATATGTTTTTTCTTGAGCGACTCATTTTCATGGTCCAGCTCCACTGACTTCAAATGTGTGAGGGTTGGGGACGTTGATGAGATCAGCAATTTTCTAGCTGTCCGCTAGTGCACAAGGACAAGAGTTATCTGTGTGTATGCAAAGGAACTGGGGCTTAGTCACCAGCAGGGCAGCGAAAACTCCGGTCCTTGTGAGTGGCTGTCTGACTGCAGAACCATGTTATCCCTCAAGGGGAGCTGCTTCCCTGGGTCCATACTTTCCAAATTCTCTCTGCTTCTGTGAAATGGTGTGATCCAATCCAACAGAGTCTCAGGGTGTGAGCCCCAGGCTGGCTCATGTTCAATGAGTCAGTGTGTGTCTGAGAGGCTGGTGTTGCATGTCTCTTCTCCTTCTGAAAGGCATAGATTGTTTAGTGCTTAGACCAACAGCCGAGGTGGAGACGGCTACTGTTTGTCTTTTAGTCTTGTTTCATTTGGTTTAGTTGGTGCATGCATGTGTGTTTGTGTGTGTGTGCATGCACACATGTATGCCATGGCACACATTGGGAGGTTAGGGGTCAACTCTGTGGAGCTAATTCTCCCCTTCTACCTCTCGGTGGGTTCCATACTTGCACAATAAGCACCTTTGCCTGAGGCGCCGTCTCCAGCCCTTGCTTTGTTTGTCTTTTAGAAGGTTCTTGCTCTCTACCTTACATCTGCAGGGTTATACCTATGAACCAGCTTGCTCCTCAGATTTTATGATGAGACTATGTTTTAGTTTGTGTGGGTTTAGCAGGCTCTGGAAACTTCTTTGTTGTGTTTGTTTGTTTGTTTGTTTGTTTAAACCTCACACAGCTATTTGCAAACATTTAGTACAGAGTGAGTCCCTTGACCAACCTGGGCTACAGTACGGGGGGGGGGGGGGGGGGTTACAAAGATCGGAATAGCTAGGTAAAAAAAAGGTCGG
>NW_021604753.1:5637543-5641471 GCF_004785775.1 Grammomys surdaster | reverse complement strand
GTGATTGAGTTCTGATGTCACAGACAAGACGGTGTTTTGCAGTGTTTCTTTTTCTCTTTCATCTTGTGTTTCCACTCCGTCCCACCATCAGAATCTTGTTCTGAGATATTTTGGACTTCAGAGTGTATACCAACCACCCTTCTCATGAAGATTTTCTTTAAAATATATAAAATGAAACTTACTGTGTTAGCTTCTGGTGCAGTTGTTAGAACATACTTTGGAAGGAGCTGTATTTATGTACATGTTTCAGTTTTAGAATGGAGGTTCAAGCCATGTGATACAGATGTGTACTTTAGCTGAGTTCAGACCTGATGTTCCTTGGTCCCTGGAACACTTGACAGTCACCCAGTGACCTAAAGGTCCTATTGAGGCTTCCATCTGCTCCCACCTGCTCCCAACTGTTCCCACCTGCTCCCAATCGCTCCCAACTGTTCCCACCTGCTCCCAATCGCTCCCAACTGTTCCCACCTGCTCCCACCTCCTCCCACCTCCTCCCACCTGCTCCCACCTGCTCCCACCTCCCAACCAGCTCCCAATCTGCTCCCAACCTGCTCCCACCTGTCAGTGCAGCCCATGCTTCTGCTTCTCCTTTGGTTGTTTAACTCTGCCACCCGTCTAACCAAGAGGGCAGACTGCCACATTACCTCCACCTCTGTTTTCTGTCCACTTCCGTTTCACAATGGATGCTTCTTTCTTGGTTTCTATCCTGTCCAGAGCACACCATGGCCACGCCTCTGGAGGATGTAGGCAAGCAGGTGGGTAGGCCCTATCCACTTCCTGTGGCCCCTGAGGGTCTCCTGAGCCTTGACTCACCTGTGTTTCTTTGTCTTCTCCTGCAGGTGTGGCGGGGTGCTCTGCTCCTGGCCGACTATATCCTGTTCCAAAGGGACCTCTTCCAGGGATGCACCGTGCTGGAGCTTGGGGCAGGCACAGGGCTCGCCAGCATTGTGGCAGCCACCATGGCACACACCGTTTATTGTACAGGTAACAACTCTACCTGTACAGTAGGGAGTGGTGGGCTCCATGATTTGTACCAGCTGTCAAAATGAACAAGGTCACCAGGTTCTCCACTCCCCATTTTCTGTTCAAATGGCCCTCAACACTCAGCTACCACAGTGTCACCCGCAGTCAGGAGATCATGAGCATGCAGTGTCTAGTGCTCTTTCTCTGCTTACCCTCCAGGGAAGAGCAAACAACTCAGGAAACCCTTAGACTGTCCTCTTCGAAGGCCTCACACACTGGCTTATCATTTGTGTCTAATGATAGAAACAGGCTTGTTCTTAGGGGAAAGTGTGAAGCAGAAGATGAAACTTACTCATAATTTTATAATTTCCAGAGTGATTCAACAGGGTGCAATGTCTTAGGCACCCACTGTGGGCCAAATACAGTTCCAGAGTATAAGCGAGCAAGTCTCTGCCCCAGGGACTCAAAAAGAAATGTACTTTTAACCGTTCGTGTATGAATATTTACACATGTCTGCGTGTGTGTTATAGTTTCCAGTCTTTTGAAGTTATCATCTTTTTCCTCTTACATGTTCTTTTTTTTTTCAAGATTTATTTATTTATTATGTATACAGTATTCTCCCTGCATGTATGTCTGGACACCAGAAGAGGGCACCAGATCTCATTATAGATGGTTATGAGGGTTGCTGGGAATTGAACTCAGGACCTCTGGAAAAGCAGCCAGTGCTCTTAACCGCTGAGCCATCTCTCCAGCCCCTTAAAGACAGTCTCACTATGTTTCCCAGCTGACCTAGAACTTACTGTGTAAACCAGGCTAGTCTTGGAACTCAGAGATACATTTGCCTCAGCTTATTTTTATTTTATATTATATTGCATATTATATTTGTGTGTGTGTGCGTGTGCGTGTGCATGTGTGTGCTGCATTCGTGCGTGCATGTGTGTTAGGAGTACAGGTGTTCTAGAGGGCATAAGATCCCCTGGAGCTAGAATTACAATGGTTGTGAGCCACCTGATGGGGGGTACTGGGAACCAAACTTGAGTCCTCTGCAAACACAGTGTGACATCTTAACCTCGAAGCCATTTCCCATCACACTTTAGTGCATATTCTTAAGGAATAACTGAAATTTCTATAAATAGTCACTATACGCTATGTGAGTACACACACAGTGTACACATACACATTTTTAAGAGCGTGTTCTTGTGTCGTTTAAGATTAGTAACGAGATCATCTTTACCGTTCTGTTTAGTCCTTTGCCAAGCACTCTGAGCGTCCTGGTCTTTCTCCATTTGTCAACTGCAGCAGTGAGCACCTGTGTGCCTCATCTGACACTCCTTAGAGTGATGAGTGGTCTGTGTAGCAAATGGAGTACTGTCTTAATATTTAATTTGAAATTACATCAGACTCACAGGGAAGTTCCTAAAACAATTCAGAATGTGTCATACCCTTCATCTAGCTTCCAGAGATGCTACCATCTTAAATGACCAAAGCACAGCAGTCCTTCCATTCGTGGTGGCTCACCCTGAAAAGTGCTGGAGACAGATATCTTAACCCATGTGTCATGGTGTGCCCTTCTGTCATTCCAGATGTCGGCACAGACCTCCTGGCCATGTGCCAACGAAACGTTGCCCTCAACAGCCACCTAGCTGCAACTGGAGGTGAGGGTCAGTAGCAGAGGTCGGGGTCAAGTGGGAGTCACCCAGTGGGCCAGTGTTGGTGGTAGCTTCCCTTGGTGAATCAGATGAAGGGAAGATGCCAGGTATTTCCTTGGTGTGACACAGCTTCTGAGCAGAGATGGTCTGCCCTGACACCGTGAAGCCTTCCTGACATCCCCAGGCTGACGGACAAATTCTCTCCCTCATGGATTTGGCTCATCCTGTTAGTTCCACCATAAGCACACAGTCTTAAACCATCCACCAAGCTACCATCCCCTGTTAGGATGACGAGTCTCCAGGGATGAGAACATGAGGAAGAAGGGGGTATGGGAAAGAGGGCGGTAGAGGAACTGAGAAGCATTAGATCCCTGCTTAGATGGTGAGGGTGAGTGGGGGAGGCGGGAGCGCTTACCCCCATTTGTGTGCAGTCTGGGACTTCTGTCTGCTCTTGCAGGTGGCGTGGTTAAGGTCAAGGAGTTAGACTGGCTGAAGGATGACCTCTGCACAGGTGTGTGCTTCTTGTGTCCCCTTGCTTCAGTGGCTCCTCTGTGGCACCTAGAGTTCTCAGCTCTGTGACCTATTGAGCACAGCGTCCTGGCTACCTCCACAGCCCCACATTTTGTGGAAGGCCTCCACAGGCTGCTGGGCCCTAGCTATCCTCTGAACAGCTACCACATGCTGGGCCCTTGACCACATGCTGTGCTCACCTCCCAATGTCCCCGGGGAATCAGTTCTGAGTGGGAGTGGAGAGATCTGCACTCGGATGCCAGGATGCAATCCCAGTCTGTGACCTGGGCCTGACCTCTTCCCAAAAAGCATAGTGAGTGGCTTCGAGAATTCCTGAATTCTTCCACAGATGATTCAGACCTGATGTTTGCTGTTTCTACAGCAGCTTCTCTCCTTTTCCCTGTCAGTAAGGAAACTGACTAAATGCCTGTCACCTCCCAAGCACACTGTGCTGTTACCCTTTGACCCTTGGCCTTCTTAGACATCTTCTGAGAGAGGTTTTAGTAACCTTTCTGTAAACACAAAAACTGAAATCCAGAGTGACTTGACCAATTTCCTGGTGTCACACAGTGAGCTGATTTGGCTAGTGATTGATAGATAATGCTCCCACAGGGCTCCTGGCCAAGGGGCAAGTGAGGATGAAACCTGCTTGCCCTCACCGGTGGCTTAACTGTGTGGCTGTCCCTAGATACAAGTGAACCTGTCTTTCTCCCTCTCCTTCTCTCCCTCTCTCCCTCTCTCTCTCTCTCCCCACTCTCTCCCTCTTTCCCTCTCTCCCTCTCCCCCCTCCCTCCCTCTCTCCCTCT
>NW_021604753.1:5623000-5637143 GCF_004785775.1 Grammomys surdaster | reverse complement strand
CTCTCTCTCTCCCCTCTCTCCCTCTCTCCCTCCCTCTCTCCCTCTCTCCCTCCCGCTTCCCTCCCTCTCCCCCTACCCCTCTCCCTCCCTTCCCCCTCCCTCCCTCTCCCTCTCCCCCCTCTCCCTTGTTCTTCTTTTCTCTTTCCCTCTCTCCCTCTCTCCCTCTCTCCTTCTTTCCCTTGTTTCTTTTGTGCAACAAAGCCTCATTAGGTAACCACAGCTGGCCCTCAGCACTCAGAATGCTGAGTGCTGGAATTACCAGGGTATACCCACGCCCAGCCCAGCTTTGTCTCTGTCCCGAAGCTTCCTTCAGTCAGGTTACAATAAGAGCTAGTGGCCAGCACAGGAAGGAATGGACACTCAGCCTTCTGTTCTTTGGCAGATCCCAGAGTCCCCTTCAGCTGGTCAGAAGAGGAAATCGCTGACCTGTATGACCATACCACTGTTCTCCTTGCAGCCGAAGGTAAGATGATCCTCTGTTATCCTGTGTCCTTGTCACCACTTGTATGTGTCACAGTATCCCCTGGTGTAGAAGGCACAAGGAAAAGCAGGAATGTTAGGCGCTCTGGGATGACCTCTGCACAGGCGTGTGCTTCTTGTGTCCCCTTGCTGCAGTGGCTCCTCTGTAGCACCTAGAGAAATGATAAATACCTGTTTTCCTCCCAGAAGGCTAGATGTAGTTAATGGCCCAGTGATCTGTGCCATCTCTAGGGCCAGGGCACACTGAACCCCCAGGGTATTGTGTCTCGCCCAGACTTTCCCTCCCTAGACTTTGACTTCAATTTTGTTTCTCAGTCAATTGGGAGATGTCAAATATACTTGGTAGCTTGACGACCTGTGGAATGACCTAGACCACACCAGACCCTCCCTTAAGCCCTTCAGGTTCAGAATCCATTTTTATGAAAAAGGTCATATGTACTTTGCAAAAGAGTTTTGATGCAGTCACACCTTAATCTTTACTGAGATTATTGTCACCACCTTTTTCCAAAGTTTTACTGTACTTAAATATCTCTAAGATAGGGCCCTGAGAGATAGCTCAGCGGTTAAGAGCACTGACTGCTCTTCCAGAGGTACTGAGTTCAATTCCCAGCAAGGACATGGTAGCTCAAAACCATGTGTAATCAAATCTTCTGGTGTATATGAAGAGTGTGACAGTGTTTACATACATAAAATAAGTAAATCTTTTTTAAAAAAAAAAATGTCTAAAATAACCTGTCTGGTGACAGATCACATCTGAACCAACCTAAGTCCTATTGAACTGGATGTCCTTGTTCACATGGATCGTCACTCTGCCAGCCCTGGTGTTTGCAGGGACCCCAACCCTGGCCTGCTCTGAGTGATTTCTTCAGGGAGATAGCACCTGCCCTGCGGTGGGAGGCACCAGCAGCCCAGAGAATGACTCCTTCAACTTAATCTCAATAAGGAAGATGAGTTTGGTGGGAGTTATTTACAGACAAACAGTGTCCATCTATGTGTCCCCAAAGTCAGTACCCCCAACTTACCAAGCTCCTGTTTTGTGTGGCTGTCAGTCCACAGCAGGACTAGATGACTGCAGCAGGCTCAGACACATAACACGCACACGCACACATTCTAGGAAGGTCAAAGTATTCACGCATGCTTCATCCTCGCCCTTCTGAACATCTAGCAAACCGTCTAACCGTGAAGAGCCTGGCTTTGATTTTTCTGTGGTCTGCCATGTAGAACAGCTAACAGCAGCTTTCTGTGAGACAATCTAGCCAGGATTTTAAGAGGATGAGCCTCACTATGCTCTTAGAGACATCCTAGAAGCACCTTTCCAGAATATCCTCGTCAGTGGCTGTTGTTCATGATGCCAAGGAGCCACTCCGTGGTGGTTCCACGGGTCTCTCCCGAAGGTACACTTTTTTCCTAACCCCCTTCTCTCCCCAGTGTTCTACGATGATGACTTAACTACCGCTCTGTTTAACACACTCTCCCGACTGGTCCACAGACTGAAAAATGCCTGCACCGCCATCTTGTCAGTGGAAAAAAGGTGAGCTGTGCTGCCCCGCAGCTGCATCCCTCACTGCAGTATCGCTGCAGTGACTGTGTCTGTCATCCGCCTACTGTGTGCTGGGCTGGGGCTCTCCCCTCATCTCCCTCCCCCCTCATTTAGTCTTTTTAAAGTCTGGCCCCATTTTCAAATGGAACAGGGAAGTAGTAAGACATTAGAGTGATGGTCTCAAAGCCACAGTGAGATAGTGTCAGGAGGGGACCTGCCATGGCTGTCTCCCACATGCTATGGCTGTCATCATTAAGACCTGCCATTAGCATCACTTTTACTGTTTTTCTATGAGAAGAATGTTTTCTGTGTTCCCGCGTCTTCAACAAAACTTAAAAATGAAAAATTGAGGTGGTTAGTAATAAAAATAGGAAGGAAGAGTTCCCTTGTGAAGCCGCGTATACTATCCTCGTGCCATGTGCTAGCCCCCTGCACAACGTCTATTGGCTTCAGCCTTGCTGCCTCCACACCAGATTTTTGGTTAAAGCTAAACATTCTTGGCTCTCATCACAGCCTGTTCACCCCAGGCTCCTCCTCAGACACAGTGACCAGGAGAAGGAAAAGCCCATCTTGATCCCCACTCTATAGGCTGTAAACAAGAGACTTGGGGCAGATGGGAAAAGCTAAACTATGAGTGATATTTAAAGACTTGTTGTTTGGCTGGGCATAGTGACCCCCAGGACTTGGGAAATAGCACCCAGAGGATTGGGAGCTCCAGGCCAGCCTCGGCTACATAGTGAATGTCAGGCCAATCAAGTCACCATAAGACCCTGTCTCAAAGAAACAAGAACCAAACAAAAAGTTGTTAACTTCATTTGAAGAAAGAATCATTATCTTTCCAGGCACATACAGAGATATTTGCTGGAGAAATGCTGGGGTATCTGGCATTTGCTTGTTAATGAGGGAGATGGAAGGGACTCTGGGAAAATGGAGGACAGAGTGGTCCAGACTCAGCAATGGCTGAAGCTGGCCATGGCAACTGGTTACACAGTTCTCGACTACTTGGATGTTTGAGGTTTTTCACATTAAAAGATTTGAGGGGGAGGGGGGAGGAGGGAGGGAGAGTGGATCATGAAGCTGGTTCAGCAGGTAAAGCACGCATTAGAGGAGCACCCCAGCATCCATGCAAAATACCAAGCAGGTATGGTGGCCTCCAGATCACAAGCCTGGGTGCAAGACAGACCTTGTGTCAGCATCGAAAGTAGAAGAAAATGTCAACCTCTAGGCTCCACGCTTACACACATACCCTATAAACACATGAGCACACACACAAACTAGAAACACACATGTATGCTACATACATATGGGAAGAAAAAAAGAAAGGAGAGAGAAATGAAGAGGTTCAGCTCAAGGTAAATCATTTTACAGATTCTGGTGTCCAAAGTACAAATGGTGGTGCCAGAGAACTCTGTGTGTGCTCCCTCACCCTCGCCCTCCCCCCCCACCTCGCTCCCTCCCCTTCTTGCTTCTGCTCTCTCTCTCATCTCTGCCTTTGCCCCAGCATGCTCTGTGCCTCTCTCTGCCACAGCCTCATTTCTCCCAACCCCGTAGATAGTACCCAATCCTCAGCACCTAGCCAGCAGATCTGCCCAGAATCTATTTGCAGGAACTGGTATTTACAGTGCCATCTTCGCAGGTGAGGTCAGCTTCCTATAACCACATCTGTGAAGTAGAGCCAATAGCCATTCTGGAAACCCAGGCATCTGGGGAGGCTCAAGAAAGAATTTGCTCAAAGGCAGAGTCAGCCTCTAGACATGCACTGAGCAGGAAGCAAGCTGTGAGGATGAAGCAGAGCCCTTTCTGGTCATACTGTGTGTTGCTGCTGGTCAATCCACAGGTTCAACTTTACACTGAGACACTTGGACATCACGTGTGAAGCCTATGATCACTTCCGGGCCTCCCTGGACTCATTGGAGAAGCTGGCTGATGGCAGGCTGCGCTTCATGGTGGAGCCTGTGGAGACCTCCTTCCCGCAGCTGCTCGTCTACGAGCGCATCCGGCAGCTGGTAGGTGCAGCCCCACGAGGGTGGTAGAAAGGAAAGGAACGGGTCAGGCCTACCATCCCATCCGTGTTCTGCCATGGTCTGCCTGGGAGAAGCTGCAGGCCTAACACTATGATCCCTGAGGGGAGTTAACCTGGTCTCAGCAGTCACAGGGCCACAGCAGCTCTATGGCTAAGTCTCAGGTTCTCTATGGGCAGTTAAGATGCCAGAGGAAGCTGGAGTGGGGCTAAGGCCCAGGCACCAGTACTCTCCTTACTGAAGCAACATCCTTAACCGAAGCACCTTTATCCTGGCTCACATGTCTAGAGGATACAGTCATCGTGGCAGGGAAGACTAGGCCTCAGGAGCAGGTGGCAGCTGGTCACATTGTGTCTACTCTCAGAAGCAGGGAACAGGAAGTGGGACTAGCCTGTACACAGTGATCCATTTCCTCTTCCTCTGAAAGGCTCTGCCTCCTAAAGGCTTCACAACTTCCCAGCCAGTGCGTCCTCCAGATGGGAGCCAAGTGTTCAGACACAGGAGCTTGTGGGAGACATTCCCAGTTCACACCACCACAAGGCAGTAAGTCAGCGGGAAGGATCTGGGAGTGCTGAGGACGGAAGGCAGGGCCTGGCTGAAGCCTGATGAAAGTAGGAAGGGGCTTTGTTCTGGCTCACACTTGGAGGGCAGTCCTCCACAGTGGGGAAGTCGTGGCTGCAGGAGTGAGAGCAACAGCTCCCCTTGCATCTGCAGGCAAAGCAGAGAGATGGAGGGCGGTGCCCAGCTTGCCGACTCCTGGTTATTAAATCAGGGGCCAGCCCTCAGGACAGCGCCACTCACATGCAGGAGGAGCCTCCCCACCTTAATTTACCAACCTAGAAACTCTGCCACAGACACGCACAGAGGTTGTCTCTCAGTGGTTCTAGATCCTATCAGATTGACAGTTTTAACCATGGTGCTAATGGGCACGTTTGCTCTAAGGAGCTTTGCCCCTCTGGCCGAGCAGGAAGGCTCATACTAGGCTCTTGACAATCCTGCGGCAGTTGAAGCCAGCATGTGACAGTGCCTCACACCTTTTGTCCACTGTCTTAGCACACCCAGCCAGGAACTGGCAGATCTGGGACGGACAGCATCTTAGAGCCAGGGCATCTGCTATTACAGCTTCTAAACCCAGCACTTAGAGTGAATTTGAAAACCCAAAATTACCCTGAAAATTACCCAGAGCTGGATTCCCAGAGCTCCGTCTGGCAACTTCTATTCTCTTTGTCTTTGGCTGTGGAGATCAGGCCTTGTTCTCAGGAGAGAAGACAGTGTCAGGAAGACCAGCTTTCTCACACACCTTCCTGTGTTCCTTCTTAGGAAGTGGAGCATTGCAGACTGCTTAAGGCCCCCAAATGGCAATACTAGCCACCTGCTGCCATTCCTTCATTTCCTTGTGACAGTGTGACACACCAATATCCTATGGCTAGTTCCAGATTTGGTCTCCCCAGGCACTGTGCCACATATAATGGCTAGAGTCTCAAAGACAGGAAGGAGTAGCTCCTGCCCCGGCTCTGTTCTGGTGTCATATGGCTCTGCTTTGTGAAACCTCAGACTTTCATTTCTCTGTGTTACAGGAGCTCTGGAAGATCGTCGTAGAACCAGCAGCATGAGTTACCTATGTGACCTCTTAACTATTTATTATCTTAATGTATTTCAAATAAAGACAAACCCTCAGCCATCTTGCCCTTGAGATACTGTCATTTTAAATACAGTGAGTGACCTTTGCATGATCCTAGCTGGTTCACGGGGCCCATCACTGCCTACAACCAAAGCCCAAAAGTAGAACTGCTCAGAGTGTAGTGGCTTAGCAGTCTCCACTTGTCACACAGCTCCTAAGTTCTCCTGAGCCACTTGGTCAAAGGAAGCAAACTGCCTGCCTCTCTGCACTGCTTAGTCTCACAGTGTACTTCGTGGGCAGGGCCACGACTCTGCCATCACTTTCATGCTCCCTCAGCTCATAGGACTGGCCACTCACCCAGCATGCATGTGGTTCTGGGCTCTATTGAAAACTACACAGTGGTGGGCTGAGATCTAGCTCAGGTGGTGGGGTGCTTGTCTAGCTGATACACAGCACCCTTGAATTTCTCCCTAGCACCACATAGAATGGATGTGACTGTACATCTGTAATGCCAGTGTTATAAGGGATCCACAAGGGAAGACTGCTCAGCCACGGTCAGCTGAGGGTGCTGATACATCCTCGAATCCCAGAGTTCAGGAGACACAGGCAGCGGGATCTCTGAGTGTGAGGCCAGCCTAGTACAGACCCAGTTCCAGGACACCTACACAGAGAAACCCTGATGTGGATAATTAACCAGCCAGTGACTTCTCAAGTGTTCTGAACCCAAGTGCAGTTCTGAGCACAAAATCCACATCCTATGTTGACACACCTCAGTTAGCAGAAAGAGCCAGACGTGGGTGTACAGAAACCGAAAGGCAAGCTTAGTACTGTTTCAGAACTATGGACTTTGGTGGGTGAGACCTTTGTTCTCATTTTGATAGATACCGGTGTCTGCATGCTGGGTTCCAAGACTCTGTGGTACTTCTCTCATGGGATTGATTGTGCCACGGTCAGGTCACTCAGAGATTGAGGCAGGAGAATGAAAGTTGAAGGTCAGGCTGGTGAAATGGCTGCTTGTAACAGAGCTTGACCTGAGTTCAGATCCCCAGCACTCACATAAAACTAGGCACAATCCCACACAGGGAAGTGGGGGCAGGCAAGGGAGGGCAGGTATCTGGAACTCATTGGCCATCCAACCAAGCCAAACTAGTGAGCTCCAGGTTCTGGGAGAGCCCTTATCTAAAGTAAGGTGAGCAATTGAGGAAGACACCTGCTATCAGCCTCTGCCTCCTACATGTATTGAATAGACACTGGGGGAAGACAGGCAGCACACTGGCCAGCCAGTCTGGCCAATTGAGTGAGCTTCAGGTTCAGTGAGAGACTATAAAGGTAGAGATCAGAGGAAAGACACCCAGCATCAACCTGTGGCCTCCACACACATTCACATAGATGCACACACACCTGAGCGCAGGTATGTGTATCTCCATACTAACAAGTGCATATACCATAACACACACAGACTGTCTCCCTCTCTAAAATAAAATGTTCTTCAAAACGACCTTCACAGAGGGCCAGGCATGGTGGCACACACTTGAGAGACAGGCAAGTGGATCTATGTGAATTTGAGACCAGCCTTCAGGGCTACATAGAGAAACCCCCACCTCAACAAAGCAAAACAGAGAGGAGTTCCAGTGGCCAGTCCACTATGGAAGATTGGCCCCAAACAATAGAGTGGTCTCAGCTTCTTCACCCAGCTCATGAGGGCAGGCCGCTTTTACATCTGGGCCACTGTCCTGCGAGCTTCTTCCTGACACTGCCCAGAATTCATCTTGGCTGTAACTTACAGTGCTATCAGAGCTTCCGGTCCCAGTCCAGCTTCTGTGTTTTACAGCCTCCAAAAAGCCTCTGCCGGAGCTTACTTGAGGTGATATTTCAGAATCATCAAACCATTGAGATACATGCTAGGTAATTAACCCAGGTCATCAGACTCAATTCCTCTCTTGACACATTCTAACATTTTCTGAGAAATTTATGGCCCAAGGAGATGACATGGCTGCTCAACCATAGCCTGAACAGAAAATGTTGTTCAAATCAACAAAGCATGGTGCTGGATCCCTCTGCTCCCCGACCAGCTTCTCAGATGAGAATCAGCAGGGGACCAGATGCTTTCATTTCTAACCTGGTTCCTAGATGGGGCCTCGCTCGGCAATTAACTCTACCCATGAAGTGGTCCATGATGCTCGTCCAGAGCACGTGGGCAACACCAAGGCTGCAGTGTTATTCCTGGTTACAGACACTCTCAGGGCTTGGGATTTGAGTCAGTCGCCTATCGTGAATAAAGCCTTGAACTTAGTCTCCAGCACTGCGTAAAACTGAGCACATGTCTTTAATCCCAGCACGGAGGGGAGAATCAACTTTGACTGCAGAGTCAGTCTGAGGCTAGCCCAAGCTACATGAGAACCTGTCTCAACAACAGTGAAGGCTCAGTAATGTATAAGCGTCAGGACCTGAGTTTGGTCCCCAGGCACAGTGGCACTCACTTGTAAGCCCAAGTCTGAGGAAGCAGAGGCACAGGGTTCTTTGGGGCTCATGGACCAGTCAGCCTAGCTTGCTTGTTGAGTTTCAAGCAAGTGAAAGATCATCTCAAAAAAAACAAAGACCCAGCTCCTGCAAGTTGTCCTCTTGACTTCCACGTAGATGTGTGCCCACATACATACATAGATACATACAGAGAGGGAGGAGGGGGGAGAGAATAAATTGATAAAATTTAAAGAAGAAAACCATGCTAGGTGCTGTCCTGGGGAACAACACTCAAGGTTGATCTCTGGCCTCAACATGAACACATTACCACCAGCAACCACCCCAAAAACATATATATAATCTGAGCATGCTGTACATACCTGTGCCTACCATCCCAGCATCTGGGAGATGAAAACAGGAAGACTAGAAGACCAAGGTCAGCCTCTGCCACCCAGCAAGTTCAAGGTCAGCCTACAAAAGACCCTATCTTAATAATAATACATACCAACTCTAATAGGGTAGACTTGAATCCGAATCCTGGATCTGCTGCATGCCACCCAGGTAGCCTCTGGCAAGTGCTCAGGCCTCTTTTAGTATCAAATTCATCTGTAAAGACGCCTTTGTCCAGGGCACCATGAGGATCTTCACTGGGTAATTTGAGGTTCTGACACTGGGGATGCTTCAGTGGGTGGCAGATACTGTTCTAGTGTGGATCGTTCTTGGCTTGCACACAATTGGCTTCTGTGATCTATGTTTTTCACTATTTGGCCTCCTATACAGAAGGTCAACACTCACTAAATGAAATGGCTCCTGTTCGGCCCCCTGTCCCAAAAGAAACTTGAGAAGCAGTGACACACCTTTAATCCCAGCACTTAGGAGGCAGAGGTGGGTGGATATCTGAGTATTTGAAGCCAGCCTGGTCTACATAGTGAATTTCAGGACAGCTAAGACACCATAAAGAGAGACAAAAGTTGGAGTCAAGGAAATACCAATGTCCTCCTCTGTGGTTCCCTTTAGTTCTTACTTTGAAGTCACTGTGACCAGGGTCTCTCTATGTCGCCTTGGCTGTCCTGGAACTCTCTCTGTAGATCAGTCTGGCCTTGAACTCATGGAGATCTGCCTTGCCTCTGCCTCCAGAGTGCTGGGATTAAAGGAATGGGCCACATATTTTGTTATCATTGGCGTATGTTGTTTCTGAAGTGGCTTTGTTTTAACATGTCTGAGTGTTTTTCCTGCATCCATGTCTAAGCAACATGTGCATGCAGTGCCCACAGACAAAAAGAGGTGTCCAGTGCCTGGAGCGAGATTGACAAACAGTTGTGACTCGAATCTGTTGGCTTTTGCATTCATCTCCTAGCCTGATACTGTAATCATTCCACAAATGTCTATCAGAATCTCTGCATGTGCTGGGTATTTAACTAGGAACGACATAGACATGGGGGAGGGGCTTCCACCACTCACCAGGGAGCCACACCCAACAGAGCATCTGATGCATTTCTGATGAATATCTGATGCATATCTGATGCATGTCTGATGCATATCTGATGCATGTCTGATGCATGTCTGATGCATATCTGATGCATATAGTCCCTAATGGGATTCCACCCCAGCTTCACTGTGGGGCTATTGATATGTTGTTTTGCTACACTGTTAGAGTGTTGGGCAAATTAGGTGGTACTAAGTGCTTTCTGTTGAGTATTTTCAACTTAGCAGCAGGTCTGTGGAGACAAGACCTCACAGTTAACTGAGGAGCAGCTATCCATACATAATATCAGGGAGTGTAAAGAAGGGTGACTCAGTGCCCAGAAGTGAGGTGCAAGGTGACCTTAGACCAAGACCTTGACAAGACTGTTGCTATACGTTGTTGATTAGAATGTGTGAGTTTTACCATAAAACTAAAGCCACAAGTTGGTTTTCTGCATCAGTCGATAGTTTCCATGGAAACCATGAGTTTGCCCTATAGGACATTAACTAGGTTTATGTCTTGTGATGCTTGTGTCTCATCCTTTCGCCCCAACCCCCATTACCTATAAAATCCCTGGGTTCTCATGTCCTTTGGTGAACGTTTTCCTGTCTAGTGTTTCACTGGTAAATTAAGTAAGACTTTGACTGACATGTGTTGTCTCTCGTTTTTTTAAAGACAGAGCCTCATGTTAGCTCAAGCTGGCCTCAAACTCACTAGATAGCTGAAGATGACCTTAAAGGTATAATCCCCCTGCCTCCACCTCCTGAGTGCTAGGATTATAGACCCACCAGCACATCTAGTTTATGTGGTGCGAGGGATGGAAGCCAGGGCTTCTTCGAGTCTAGGCAAGCCTTCGGGGAAACAGAACTGCAGTCCTAGCCCTCAACTATGTTCTTGATCACCAGGAAAAGACTCCTGGAGACCTCCCCACCCCCACCCCCCAACCCCCGTGGTCCAAGGCTGGAGAACAACTCCCTCATCCAGCGTTCCCGCTGGTGCCTGAAACAGTTCTCACCACGAGGTGGCATCCTAACTTCATGAATCAGCAGCGGGGTGCATGTGAGGAGTATCTGGAGGCTTTGACCTTGACAACCACTCCAAAGTGAGTCCCCAAGGACTCTTGAGAGACCTTCAAGGATATGATCATATCATACAGTTGTTGGACCTGTGTATCTTAGCACTCAGCTACTCCTGTACCCAAATTTAAACCATACCCTCAAGTCTTAAGCATTTACCAACCATTGGCCTCAGTTATCTGAGTATTATAATTCTTTATCCATTTTATTTCTGGCAGTGCTGGGGCTAACACCCAGGGTTTTAAACAGACTAAGCAACACACTACCTCTAAGCTACATCCCCAGACTCTATACCCATTTAAGCTGCTCATAAGTCAAGGCCCATAGGCTTACATGGGCTAACCAAGGTCATGGGGCTCAGAAATAGAAAACATATAGTCTAAACCTAGGTCTAGCATCTTAAAAGCAAAAGTCCAGTGTTTTCCTCATTCTGGCTGCCTAGGAAGGAGTCAGGAGGTCAGGGACCAAGTGGGTAAGAGACCTGGCTATGCCATTGTCCTAGAATGAGTAGAAGGACTAGTCCTGCCAAGAGTAAGATGTGGACCCAGCCTTTTGCTTACTTCCTTGGGATTCAGGAAACAACTAAGTATTGAAAGATAGGAGCCTTTGTGTGGGTCTCCCTGTTCTCATGGATTGTCCACCTATACAGTCCATGGTCCACGGGGCTCTGGAAGCAGAGACAACGAGGGGGAGGGGGATTTGTAAGTCCTTTGAGTGCTTACAGTGAATGACCACACCAGGGCAAGCTTTTGAGAGGCAGATCAACATTACTTAGGGTGATTCAAGGCTTATAAAGTTTTAGGTGACTGAAGGTAGGCGCATCCATGATGGGCAAAAGTCACAGGGTGGGGACTTAAGGCACCGAATCCCTCATTAGCATGGGGAAGCATTTTGAGCATCTCAGATGCTGACTGAGCTGGTTCTTACCAGAACAGAAATGATCCTGCGATGTGATTGAGGCTACCTAACCTTCCTCAGGCAGAGACATATGTGGTGGCTTAGGATTTCCCAGACATGGTCAGAGAAGAAGCCCTGCCAATGAAGGGAGTCTCCTGCTATGTGCCAAGCCCCAAAAGGGTATGTGGTCAATGATAGACCTTAACCTCAATCAGCAGAGTTTCCCCCACATCTTTGTTTAGAGCTGCAGTGTCTCAAGCCAAATCCCACAAGCAGATGATAAAATTTCTGGCTTCAAAGGTAACCTGGAAAAGACTCTGCAATTGGTGGCCTGGATGCTAGGGCAAAAGACAAATCAAGCTCTCTCCCCGTGTCCTTTTCCTCTGGGGTTTCCTGAGACGTGAAAGAGCTCAGTAACTAGAGCATAGCTCCTGGCATCCGAACTCAACCCCACACCAACACATATCCCTTTGCTCACAGTGCCCTGGCCTCCAGGATGCCCTTGTCAAGGCTGCATTTGGTAATGTAACCATAGTAGCTAGCATGTGAGCTGCAGCAAAAGGACTTAAGACACGGTAGCTTACACCACCACCATCACCATCCTTATCACCACCACGACCATTACCATGACAACCATCATCATGATCATCACTGATGTTACCATAACAACTATCACCATCATCAACACCACCACCACCACAGTCATTGTCGTCATCATCATCATTGTGTTGGTTTGAATGAGAATAGACCCATAGGCTCATATATTTGAGTGTTTGGTCCCCAGCTGGTGGACTGCTTAGGAAGGATTAGGAGCTATGGTTGTATTGATTGGAGGAAGCGTGTCACTGGGGGCAAGCTTTAAGGTTTCAAAATCCCATGCCAGCAGCCCTCTCCCTTCCTCTCCTTCTCCCCCTCAACTCCTCTCCCTACCTTGTGCTTGTGCATCAGATGTAAGCTCTCAGCTACGGCCTCAGCATCCTCCTGCCTGCTGCCATGATCCCCATCATGACAGTCATGGACTCTAACCCTCTGGGTCCATGACTCCGCCAATTAAATGCTTTATTTTATAAGTTGCCTTGGTCATGGTGTTTTGTCACACAATAGAAAAGTACCTAAGACAATCATCATCGTCGCTTCGTTTCTATTAACTGCCTGTTTCTAGGCGATAAAATTCCCCAGGTAGGTGCCTCACTCAGAGTTAATGACGGTAAAACAACCTCACCCATCTAACTGCTTCGCCTGAGCGTTACTTGATTGATGAGGTGGGTTATTTTAGGGAGGAAAAAAAGACCTGCCAAGTTCTTAAGAACATTATCACTGAAAGGTTTCTATGACAACACACACCTAAATGTTCCAGGGGAAGGGCAACCACTCAGGGAGGATCACAAGATGGGAACCCTCCCACTCCTCTGTTTCTGGCTATGCTCACCCAGACCCAGCTACTTCACCCCTGGATAAGATGCTTCATTCAGAACTCTCTAAAACCTTCATATAGCCCAATGGAACAGTGCTATGATTCTGATTCCCATCCTACAGATGAAAAAAACTGAGGCTCAGAGAGGTTAGAGCTTTGTCAAGGTGAGTGAGCTTATTGTGTACTGGTGCGCTGGACCTTTAAACTTTTACGTACCAAACTAGAAGCGTGTGGCTGAAGCAGGTTTCTCAGGGTTGTGCTGGGCTGCTACGGGGCTTCTGACCTATGTTTAGCATATATGTTTAGCATATAGGTTGATATATGTCTTTGCCTATGGGACGTGGAGTGGCTCCCTTCCCCCAGCATCATAGTAGTGACATCCAGAATGTCCCCAGGGAAGAAGCATTGTGCTGCTCAAAATTCATCCTAGGACTGGCAAGATTACTCAGTGGGCAAAGTTGTTTGCTGCCAAGCCTGATGACCTGAGTTCAGATCCCTCAACACCTGTTCAAAAAGCCCACAGTGATGTTAAATGCCTATATCCCCAGTGCTTAGGGAATGGAGACAGATTTCATGGGCCTGGTGGCCAGCCAGAAGTGGTCAGATCAGTAAACTCCAGGTTCAGTGAAAAGCCCTGTGTCTTAGTTATTTATCCATTGCTGTGAAGGGACACCATGACCAAAGCTACTTATAAATGAAAGCTTGCTTACTGTTTTAGAGGATTACTCCGTGACCATCATAGTGGGGAGCATGGCAGCAGGGAGCCAGACATGGTGCTGGAAAAGGAGCTGAGAGCTTCATCCTGAACTGCAGGTAGCAGGCAGAGAGAGAGAGAGAGAGAGAGAGAGAGAGACAGAGAGACAGAGAGAGACAGAGAGAGACAGAGAGAGAGACAGACAGACAGACACAGAGATACAGAGACAGAGAGACACAGAGACAGAGAGACAGACAAAGAGAGGAACAGAGAGACAGAGAGAGAGGCAGAGAGACAAAGACTTTCAAAACCTAAGGTAAAGTAATTAAGAAAGACATCTGACATCAGTCTTTGAGCTACACATACTTATCCTCACACACATGCATATCCTCACATACATGTATATCCTTACACACATATATGTGCTCACACACATGTATATCCTTACACACATATATGTGCTCACACACATGCA
>NW_021604753.1:5616345-5622990 GCF_004785775.1 Grammomys surdaster | reverse complement strand
ACACACATGTATATCCTTACACACATATATGTGCTCACACACATGCATATCCTCACACACAAACATATCCTCACACACATATATATGCTCATACATACATATCCCCACACGCGTGTATATGCTCACACACATGTATATGCTCACACACATGCATATATCTTCATATACATGTATATTCTCATACACATGTATATCTTCACACACATATATATGCTCATGCACGAATATCCTCACACAGATGTATATCCTCTCACACCCATATATCCTCACCACATATGTTAAAGTCATTTTAAAAGTAGCAGTTTTTTTGTCCTGGCTAGCTCCCAAATAAATGAAACAGAGACTAAAGATTTATTTGATAAGCTTTACAGCATTAATATCTGGACAGTCACTAATCTATTCTAATCCTCTGAGCTAATCTGGCTACCTCTCAGCCAATATCCCTGAGATACATGCATTTTCATATTGGTCTGGCTCTCTCTGCTCCAGGTGTTCCCCCATGGTGTCTCCAGGCCCTCTTACGAGAGCAGTCTTCTTTTCTCTCTTTTTCTCTCCTCCCCTGGCTGGCAGAAGTCCATCCCTATTCTCTCCACTACTCAGTTATTGGCTGATCAATTTTATTGACAAATAGGAGAATAAATGGAGAGCAACATTTACACAAACTTGAGACACAAGATACTTAGAATAAGCATTACAATGCCATGTCTGGATTGCAGCAAGATCCAGGGGCCAGAGAAATCAGCATTCAAATAATATAAGGATAATCTTATACAGTGCACAAAAACATGCCTACACACATATAACCCCACACACACATGTACATACACCACACACATGTCCATACTGTAGTGGTATGGAAGAGACTGCCCCCCCATAGGCCCAGATATATGAACTCCTGGTCCCCAGTTGTGACACAGTTTGGGGAGCTTTAGGAGGTGTGACTTTGATGGAGGAATTATGTCACTGGGGCTTTAAGAATCAAAGGTCCCACTTACTTCCAGTTTGTCTTCTCTGCCTCTTGCTCACAGTTGAGGATGTACCCTCACAGCCTCCTGCTCCAGCTGCCCTGCCAGCACTCACTGCCACGCTTCCTCAGCATGATGGACTTCTATCCCTCTGAAACCCTAAGTTGAAATAAACCCTTTCTTCTGTAAGTTGCCTTGGGCATGTCATTTTGTTACAGCAGTAGAAAGTAACTAATACACACACACACACACACACACACACCAAAACAAAAAAAATAAAACCCAAGAGAAAAGGAAAGAAAGCCTCCGACTGTCAGCATTCTCTATGTCTTGGCATGAGCACCTGTCCTCTGTCCCTGAGACTCAGCCTGAGGGCTCTTTTTGTCCACTGAATTGGCTCAGCCTGAAGGATCAGGGGAAGTGCTGAGGAGTGGTCAGCCAGTGAGGAGTTGAAGTCCTCCAGCTCCCTTCCTCCTCAGTGGGCTGACTGGGGTGAGTGTTCTGCACTGGCCTCAGCATTCCCAAGGGAATGGAATCCCCGTTCCTCTCCACAGTCAGTCATTAGCTAGAGAATCAAACAGAGCCCTCAACTGCTTGTCTCAAGATCATCTGGTTTTTGAGGAACACAAATTACAATTCTGATTACCATAGTAAGACTCACAATATTGACCAGCCTCATTCAGAGCTTCCTGCCTAACATCCACTCCATTCCATGCTACAAATTCTAAGGTGTTTCTCCCATATAACACTCACAACATCACACACTCATGCATTAAAACCATCATACCCACTTTATAGATGAAAACTTACTGATACTCAGAGAACTTAGGTGACCAGTGTAAACTCACACAAGTATTTTTAGATACACCAGTGAGTATACTTCTATTTTATGTGTATTGGTGTTTTACCTGTATGTCTGTGTGAGGGGATAAGATTCCTTGGAACTGGAGTTGCAGACCGTTTTGAGCTGCCATGTGGGTGCTGGGCACTGAACTCAGGTCCTCTGGAAGAGTAGCCAGTACTCTTAACCATTGAACCATCTCTCCAGCCCCCTCGAACAAGTATTTTTTAAAATATTTATTTTTAATTTTATATACTTGTCTATGTATGGATATGTGCATATGGGTTTGGGTAACTGCAGGGACCAGAAGAGGGCACCCTGATCTTCTGTAGCTGGAGTTAAAGGCAATTGCAAGCTACCAGAGGTGAATATTGGAAACTGAACTTAGGTCCTCTCCAAGGGCTTGACCACTGAGCCATCTCCCCAGCCCCTTATGGAAGTTTTAATAGTTAGAGTTAGAATTATGAGCTCAGATGTGTATAACTACAATTTGAGGACATATCCTTTGTGTCATGCTGTTTCCTAGGGTGGGAGGTTGTTTGTGCTTTGTCTTTCCTTGCCTGTTAAGAGGAAAAATGGCAGAGAAGAGAAGAAAGGATATTTGGATTTTCTGATCCAGTGCAGCAAAAGCTCCAACGTGGTTTGAGTTTCAGCTACTGTGAAATTTCAGCAAGCGAGGTTCTGGACAGCTCCTCCTGGCAGCGGCTCCTCGGGGAGAGATGAGACTGCAGACCGATTCGGAAGCATAAATAGACCGTTCCGTACAGGACAAACGGCTTTAGAAACAAGGCCCTCCAGGAGCTCACGACACATCGGGTTGGCAGTTCTCTCTGGCACTGAAGATGGTAGTCCCTCTCTTTTAAGTCTTGGTTCTGCCGCGCTAACGATTGACTGAGGTCCTCGAGTGTCCGAACAAATACTCTACCGCTCAGCCTCATGCTCAGCCTCCAGCAGTGAAGGTAGGAATGGAAATCACATCCCATCTGACGCCGAGACTCCCAGGGGATGTAAAGATGGTGCCAGACTTAGAATGGGATTTAAAGGACAACTCCCTCCTCCCAACCCCCACCAACAGGGTCATGAAACAGGCCCAACTTTTCAAGAAAACTGTTGTTGGTGGAGTTCTGGAGAAAAGCCACCCTTGTGTCACACACCATGGATCATGGAGATTGCAAAGCCAGGCAATCTGACTGACCTTCCACCCTGACATTAGGAAGAACAGTTCTCCCAAATAGCAGTTTCTGGGCTTATCAAAGCCAGGCCCTCCCCCACTCCCTGTTCTCAACTTCAAAACTTTATTCTCAGGCCCTGTGTGGTGTGTTCTCCTGTATCCCATACACCAAGCATAGAGTTTGGGAATACCAACCTCTCAAACCTATGAAAGTTTGCTTTAAGTTTGCTGTAAGTTTTAAAGGTAAACCTGGTATTTTATTTTCCTCCACTGAGTTATTACTTACAGAGTTACTTTGTGATAAACCTATCTTAAGTTGAAAAGGTCAGTAAATCCAGAATAACACACCTCAATCCTCCCCAGCGTGAAAGCTAAACCTGGCCTGCCTTAAACATGCTCATCAAACCACAGTTGGGTAGTCATCTAACACAAAGCCTGTTTCATAACCGAGCTGCCTAGCTCATATCATCTGTTCAATATTGCTCTGAATGTGAAGAACATGTCTGTGTTGGGCACACATGGCTGAGAGTGAACCTGGCCTGAAGAACGTCAAAGACACTGAAGTCAGTGACTGTGACTCAGGGATACCACAGCTACAGGGCCATCATTCTGTCTGGGAGCTGCTCAGCATCACAGGGCCATTACACCATGCTAACTTGAAAAATATATCAAAATTTAAAAACCCGAGGTACAGTTTCTAGTAGATGCACATTGCTTTGACTCCATCATAAATCGAAAAACTATAAACTGAACTGTGGCAAGTTGCAGACTGACTGCATTGGCCGGGAATTTGTGGTAGGTGTGGGGAGGACATCCCCAGGCACAAAACAAAAGGACCTAGGATGTGTTTAGCATCTTCCATGTTCTTGAAATTCCGTACACATTGGTGAGTGCATCTCTCACCAGCTTACCAACATTTCAAGACAGCCATGGCTGCCGTGTGCACTGTCTGCCCAAAAGAAGCAGTAGGTGTGGCCCAACTGCAATTATTGCAGTGTGTTCTGTGCTGGCCTGTGAACGAGACAGTTCTTCCCCATCCTGCTCTCTCCTCCCCTCTCAATAGCCCAGGCTGACCTCAGACTGATAGAAATCCTCCTGCTCCAGTCTCCCACGTTCTGGCATTATAGGTAGTATGTACCACTACACTCAAGTTATAGGAGGTTTGGGTGGGGGCCTGGGAGTAGAGAAGGAAGAGAAATTGAGCAAGGTGTCATGTAGCTCAGGCTGTCCCCAAACTTGAGGATGACTCTTGTACTTCCTAAACCCACTTGCTGAGTGGTTGAATTGCAAGCATGCACCTCGTCCACAGAGTGCTGAGAATCAAACCCAGGACATCACACAAGCTAGACAAAGACTCTGCCATCTGAATCTCCTCCAGCCCCTGCCATGGCGTCTCTCTCAAGCTTAGAACTCTGAAAAGTCTCAGGCATCACAGTGACAGTAAAATAAAGTTATGACAGATCGGTGCCATGTCAGATGCCCATCTGACAACTATAAATGTTGTCGGGTCTTACTAGATCTCTCAAGTGAGGGAAAGGAGAGGCAGCCCAGGTCCCCTAGTAACCCTGCACAGAGGCAAGATGCATGGGAATAAAGGGGCAAGCTGTACAAGGGTCTCTCTTCATAGTTATGCCTCAGCTAAAATGTCATACTACTCCAGATTGCCCCTAAGCAGCATAACTGAAGCCCTGCCCAACCCTGAGTAAGTCCTCTTATCATTTCTTCCTCCTGAGTGTATATATATATATATGTAGCGGGATATTTTTCCTGAAAGTTGAGAGGAGCTAAGGTGGGAGGAGTAGGGAGAGGAAGAGGAGGAGTAAGAAGAGGAAGAGGAGAAGGGAGAGGAGAAGCGGAGCTAGGGGAGAGAACACCAGAGAGAGGGGAACATGGAAGTGGATGTGCACCTGACTCTAGCAGTCAAAGGTAGTTGATATATCTAGGTTGGGTATTGGGTTACACCTCTGACTGTGTGGGCATCTTGTTATTGAGCGTTACCAAACATATAAAGCCTTTGGATAATCTAAGCATTAGAGTCTCATTCCTACCAGGCTCGCATGGATGGCTGGATGGTGTGGGCACTGCCGAGCCTTGTAGAGACAGCGTGGAAGATTGGCAGAGCATCTCGTGGGTGGCAGGGCTGGTGTTTCTGGCTGGTCGTTTCTAGCTGCAGCTTGAACGTGGCAGCTGAGCTAGGCAGAGCTGCCACAGCTTAGATATACATAGTCAGCTTGACCAGTGGCCATTTTTAAATAATTGTCGTAGCATATATATACATATCTATATTGGACTTAGTTTTCTCTTCAAGACAGAGTCTTATTCTGTAGCCCAGACTGGCCTAGAACTTACTACATAGCTCAAACTTGAAGCAATCCTCTTGCATCCTGATCGCTAGGATTACAAGAGGGTACCACCATAGCCAGCTGCCCTTCTGAGTAAGCACTTAGGAGAAACTTCTTCCTTAGTTACAGAATTCTAACTTTTTACATACTGTATCCCAACTCCTGATAAAGGCTTCTGGGAGCAGGGCCTCAAATCTGCAGGTGAGCACCTAGAACAGAATTGTTACTAAATACATTAAGTGTTGGGTAGATTAATGGGTGGAGGATCATTGAGGTGCTGGAGATTGGTTATGTGCCTGATATCTCTCAAAGGGCTCATGGTTTCCAGCACGAATATCAGGTGACTTACAATTGCCTGTTCCTCCAGCTCCAGGGACTCAGACAGGTTCTTCTTGCCTCTGAGGGTGCACATACATGGCACCCACAGAGAGACATATACATATGCAGATAAATAAAGATAATTATAAGAAGTGAATGCAGTGGTTTGAACGAGAATGGCTCCGCAGTCTCATACGCTTGAATACTTGGTCCCCAGTTGGTTGGAAAGGATTAGGAGGTGTGGACTTGTGAGAGGAGGTGTGTAGATGGACTTTGAGATTTTAAAATCTGTGCCATTTCCAGTTAGCTCTATCTCTGCCTTGTGGTTCTGTCTTAAGATGTAAGCTCTCAGCTACTGCTCCAGCACCATGCCTGCCTGTCTACTGCCATGCTCCCTGCCATGATGGTCATGGACTCTAACCCCCTGAAATAGGAAGCTCTTTTCTATAAATTCTCTTCTATAAATGACCTTGGTCATGGTGTCTCATCGCAGCAATAGAAAAGTAACTAAGACAGTGAGTTAATTAATGAACTCTAGTCATCTCTCCCAATCAAGGAGACAATGTAGCAGAACTATGCAAACAAAAGGTGCTCAACGTGAAGCCAGACTGGGTGGCCCACCCTTGTAATCCCAACATTCAGGAGGCAGAAGAACTGTGACAAGCTCAAGGCCATCCTAGGCTACATAGTAGCCTCTAGACTAGCTAGGACTACATAAAGAGATGCTGTCTCAAAAAAAGTTACACTATGTCTGTGCCCATTAGGAGCCAGGAGATAGTTCTCTTTTTTATCAGTGACTCACTGTCTTGCATACTTTTTATTGTCACAAGCAACAATATTAACCATTTTAACCATTTTAAAATATATAGCAGAGCTCTCTGTAAGCAGAATCGAAATGTTATACACTGACACACACACACTAGAAAAACAGAGAGAGAAAGGAAGGGAGGGAATCAAAGTGGAGAGAGAGAGAGAGAGAGAGAGAGAGAGAGAGAGAGAGAGAGAGAG
>NW_021604753.1:5611928-5616335 GCF_004785775.1 Grammomys surdaster | reverse complement strand
GAGAGAGAGAGAGAGAGAGAGAGAGAGAGAGAGAGAGAGAGAGAGAGAGAGAGAGAGAGAGGCAGTGGACACACCTGTAGACCCAGTTACTACAGGCAGAGACAGGATTTTGAGTGCCATATCAACCTGGGCTACATACTGAGACTGTTTAAAAGGAGGGAGGGGGGATAAGGGTAGATAAGAGAGAGATAGTTCAGCAATTAAGAGCACTGGCTATTCTTTCAGAGACCTGAGTTCAATTCCCAGCACCCACATGGTGGCTGATAACCTAACACCAGGGAATTCAACACCCTCTTCTAGCCTCCATGGGCACCAAGCACACACATGGCACACAGATATACATGCAGACAAACCCAACCATACGAGGTTTTGGTTTTGTTTTTTAATTGGGCTGCAGGTGTAACTTAGTTAGTAGAGGGCACGCTTTGAATGCGTGAAGCCCCGTGTTCCATACCCAGTACCACATTAAAACAATGAGGTGGTACATGCTTGTATCTCCAGTACTTGGTAGAGCCATGAGAATCAGAAGTCTAGGTTTGCATTTTGTCGTTGTTGTTCTGTTTGTCAACTTGACAAAAGCTTGAGTTTGCTGGGAAGAGGACTCAGCTAGGACTAGAGAAAATTCATTCATCACAGACTGGCCCATATACAACTATATGAGGGTATTTTCTTGATTAATGAGGGCTGTGGGAGGGCCTGCAGGGAGGGCCATCTCTGGACACTCAGTGGTCCTGCATATTGTAAGAAAGCAGGCTGAGCAAGCCATGGGCAACAAGCCTCTAAGGGTTCCGGCATGGCCTCTGCTTCAGGTCCTGCCTCCAGGTTCCAGCTTGACTCTTCCCTTCATAATGGACTACTCTGTAAACTTAAATAAATTTTTTCCTCCCAGCTTGCTTTTGGCCATGGTATTTATCACAGCAATAGAAACCTACCTAAGACACAGTCAAAGACTCAGTGCTAGAGTGTCTGTCTGGTGCTCACAGTGTAATGCCATTAGTTTGATTCACAAGACTGAAGGAGAAAGAAGAAATAGAGAAAAGGAGGAGAAACCATTGCAAATTCAAATGTCAGTCATGAAGAGTTAGCCCTACCTTTTTGTTTGTTTCCCTAACGAGTTTATAGTTTTAGATCCTAAATCAGTTTGCCTCTGCTTTCCCAACCCTGGAATTACAAGCATGCACACCATGCCTGGACTTCTTTTGGTGGTGGCTTTGTTTTTGGAGTCATGGCCTGGCTATGGTAGCCCCAGCTGGCCTGAACTCACTGTGTAAGACTGAGCTGGCTTCGTACACACAGAAATCCACCTGCCTCAGCATCCCAAGTGCAAGATTAAAGGTGTGACTCCCAGGCTAGGCCTAGATCTTCTTAACCAGGGGTTTAGGGATTGAACTCAGGCCCTTATGAGCCTTCTCCCTGATACTTTAACTTTGGGAGTGCATGCTGTCCAAAGTACAGGCCTAGAAAACAGATGGATGTTGTAACTTGACTCTAGATAAGTTCTTCTGGATCTCGGCCTCAGTTTCTTCTTCTTTGGGGGAGAGAGGGGAGTTATCTCTGATCGGAACCCCGTTCCCATAACCTTCACACTCTCCACACTCTTCACCTGGATCTCCGCAGTGGTGCCCCACCCTTACTCCTTTTCCCCTATCCCCACCCCCACAGAGTGGCCATCCAGGGCAGACTCTGAACATAGGAGAGTCCTCCAGAAGAGCTCCCCCAAGACATCCACTTCCTGGGCAGTAGGAAACCTGCAGGACTGTGGAAGTAAATCGGCTGCCTCCAGAGGCTGAGGTTTTCTTCACAAGTGGCAGAGTGAAACTGAGAATCAGCTTGCAAAGCACCTGGCCCTAAACACCCGCTTCCTACTCCTGCTTAGCCAGAAAGAAAGCAGCAGCTTTGCTCCACTCCCAAGGGAGCCCTGAGGTAGGCCCACAGTGCCTTTCAGGCCTGGCTGAGTGAAGGCAGAACAGATGAATGAGATGAACCACGGCCCCCTTCTTCTAAGGGCTTTAGCTCAGGATGAAACTTTTTCGACCAAGAGCTCATTGCAACTGCTCAGCTCTGTCTTAACAGTGCCACAGGCACACAGAAGTGAATCTGGGTGGCCATATCCCAGGAAAGCTTTACTCATGCTCACTGAAGATTTAATTCCTGATTGAGCTCATGAGGCTTTTTTTTTTCAGAATTTTCTCCAGCCATTTAAAATATAAAGCCTAGATTTAGTTCAATTTCATTCAAAAATAGATGAGTCCTGGACCCTTAACCCCAGCACTAAGTAGTTTGAGGCAAGAGGAATCAGTTCAGGACCAACCTGGACAACATATGAGATCCTGTCAAAAATAACTATCTCAGCCAGGCTTAGTAGTGCATGCCTTCAACCTCAGCACTCAGGAGTCAGAGTCAGGTGGATCTCTGTGAGTTCAAGGCCAGCCTGATCTACAGAGTGAGTCCAGGACAGCCAAGACTGTTACACAGAGAAACCCTGTCTCAAAAACCACACACACATACCTACACAAAAAGCGTTTCTTGATGCTTTTGATCCATAAGCCAGTTTGCCAATCTGTGCTTAGATACTTGCTTTGGTGTTTTTGTTTTTTAATTTTAACTATTTTTTTCTTAGCAAAGGAAGGTGTGCATGCATTCGTGCGTATATGTGAGTGTGTGTAACTTTGTAGCACACGCTCACAATCTCAGCACTCAAGAAGTTGAATCAGCAAGATTTAGCCAGATGTGGTGGCACATACTTTTAATCCTAGAACTTCGGAGGCAGATGCAAGTGGATCTCTTGAGTTCAAGATCAACTTGGTCTACAGAGTGAATTCCAGGACAGCCAGAGCTAAATAGAGAGACCCTGCCTCAAAATAACAGCAAAAAGATTGCCAGAAGTTTGAGGCCAGGATGGGTTATATAGCTAACAATAATAAATATCAATTTTAAAAACAAAATAAAATTAAAATAATTCATAATGTCAGTATGCAGAGGCATTTATTTCTACTAATGATATTATTTACCCATCCTGCCTCTCTAGCTAGCTTCTTGTATCATTTCTGTCTAATATGATAGCTTCTCATTTTGTGTTTGTCTGTTTTGAGTGGGCAACAGGGGGTGATGCTTAAGACAGAGTCTCAGTGGTTTTGATGAAACAGGGAGGAATAGCTAGGATTTATTGCATAGCTATAACCTATTGGTAGAAATCTGTTACTAAGCTGAAGTTATAATTTCTTAAATGGTACAAAATTTACTTTGATTTCAAATTTAAGGTTTTCATTGGTACGAGTTTCTTATTGATATAAAAGTGAGATTAATATTGTTACTCTCATAGTCATTGTACCTATGACTTAGTAATTTACTAAGTCATATTTAGTAATACAAGGCTTAGGCCCAGCCCTTCTTTAACTTTTTTAACTGATTTGAGATGGTTAGCCTATGAGTTAAGGGCCTATAGCAAATTCATGGCTCTGAATTTATTGTTAGGGTGTTTTCTATATTTTATTTAGAAATAACTGAGAGGAGTTAACAGACAACAGTCCAGATTGCCTTACATGGACAGTTGGTTTTCAAAAACGTCAGAAATCTACAGAATTGACATTACAAACATTTCTGCATTAAGGTTCATTTTTATTAGAGACCTGTCTGCTCCTGACAGCTTCCCTGTCATGGATTCTAAGAAGAAATTGAGCATCTTTGGAGTTTCCAGTTGTGGTGAGACAGCCACTAGGCAAGAATTGCCTCTTTTCATCTACAGACAAATTACTGTCCAGAAAAGGACACACTTGTGGAATAGTTGACTGGTTATATCTACCAAGACAGAGTAATCAGCCCTTAATAACTCTGCATTACTAGGTCTGACAGATGATCCTGGGCCAGAAGGCTGAAGATCGGATGCTCCAACATCTTGTAGGATAGGGACTGTCCAGGTGTTCAGCAGTCTATAAATTGGCTAAGTTTTAGAAGCTATGTTTGTGCTTCCCGTAATTTCAGTTAATTCAGTCATTCTGGATTTCTGACGGAGTTGAAGACTTATAGTCTCATAGCCAATCCCGGCTATTTACTTTGAGAGAAAAGATCTGAGAGGATGGTTTTCAGCTGACATTCTTTCTAAAGCCAAGAAAAAAGCCAGGTTCAGAACTAAGTCTTTTAGTTAGGAGAGATGACAGATGTTTTGGTTAGTCAACATAATGATGGACTGGGTATTAGGTCTATTTTGTACCTTACTGATACAAATTGGTATAGTTATGCTCTAATTGTATTTTGAGAGAAAAGGTTTTTTTTATTTTAACAGGAAGGGTGATATGTAGGAGGAGCTAAGGTGGGAGGAGTAAGGAGAGGAGGAGGAGAAGGAGAGGAGGAGCTAGGAGACAAGAGAGAGAGAAGAGAGAGAGAGAGAGAGAGAGAGAGAGAGAGAGA
>NW_021604753.1:5597648-5611828 GCF_004785775.1 Grammomys surdaster | reverse complement strand
AGAGAGAGAGAGAGAGGGAGAGAGGGGGGGAGGGAGAGGGAGAGAGAGACATGAAGGCAAATGTTCGCCTGTCTCCACCAGCCAAGGGTAGTTAATATATCTAAGTTTGGTATTGGGTTGGGTTACACTTCTGATTTTATGGGCATCTTGTTATTGAGCATTACCAAACTTATAAAGCCTTTGATTAACATTTTTTAAAGTTACTAATAAAAAAAAAGAAAAAAAAGACAGAGTCTCAGTATCCCACATTGTAGCCAATGCTGACCTAGAATTTGATAAATAGCTCAAGTTGGTCTTAGACTCATGGCAATCCTTCTGCCTCAGACTCCTGAGAGCTGGGATTGTAGGTATTAACTCATTTTACTAAGTGAACATCTCATGTATTTCAGGCAGGCCTCAAAACTCGATTTTAGTCAAAGATGACCTTGGACTTCTGATCCTTCTGCCTCTATCTCTTGAGTATTGAGATTATATGCATGCATCATAAGATTGTTTGTGTGTGTGTCTGTGTCTGTGTGTGTGTGTGTGTGTGTGTGTCTGTGTGTGTGTGTTTAGAGAAAGGGTCCCACTATGTAGCCTTTGTTGTCCTGGAACTCACTGTGCAGACCATTCTGGTCTCCAACTCTGCCTCTGCCTCCCCAGTGCTGGACTAAAGGCGTGTGCTGTAATGTTTTTTTAAGACAGAAATATCCAATTTCTCTCAAGAACGGCTGAGATGAGGCTGAGGCAGCAGTACATGAAACTGCGCAGTTCCTCGAAAGCTCACAGGTAGCAATGAGGCCAGAGCCATCTTGGGGGCTGAAAGAGCCAGATGTTTCCATCCTTTTGCTTTAACTTGCTTTTCTTTATAGAGTAGCCCTTGTCCATTTTCTCTCTTTGGGCAATACAGGGATTATCTGCAGGCTTAGGTTTTAAGGAGAACTTGCTAGATTTACAACATAGCCTCTGGAAAATTCCTCGGGTCAGGTGACAGGGTTGACATGGCAAAGCAAGTGGCAGGACCTTCTGGGTTCCCAAGGAACCAAGGATCCTGGCTTTCACCTGCTCTCTTCAATTAGTGTGGCCATTGTCTCCTTGGGGCTCAGTTAGGGATCGCAGTAGATTGCTTACTTGGAGGTATTTGATTTGTTCGTTTATCTCAGGCCTATCTGATCCCTTTACTTCTAGGTTTCCAATCCATAATAAGTAGGTACGAGGCTGCTTGGATTCCTGGACTCAACAGGGACCTCCAGGCTCTGTAAGAGTTGAGCAGACACAGTTGCCCGGGATAAGCTTAGAGATGGTCAAATGTTTGTCTTTGATTTTTATCAATGAATGATTGTACCTTCTGTCCAAATAACTGTGGAAAGTTGTGAGATGGTTAGAAATGAGCAAGCAACTGAGCAAGCAACTGTAGTCGCAACAGACTTCATCCCATCAAATGAAAATAAATCCTCCTCTAAAAAAAAAAAAAGAAAAAAGAAAAAAAAAAGGAGCCAGGCATGGTGGTGCCTTTAATCCCAGCACTCTGGAGGTAGAGGCAGACAGATCTCTTTGACCTGGAGACCAGAATGGTCCACATTGTGAGTTCTAGGATAGACAGGGCTATGAAGAGAAACCCTATCTAATATAATAAATAAACAAATATACAAATGAAACAAGAAAGAGAAAAGGAGAAAGGGGGGAGGAGCTGGTGAGCAGCTGTGGGCACACTCTGCTTTTCCAGGAGCCCTGAGTTCCATCCCCAGCACCCCATTCAGACAGCTCACAACCACCTGTAACTACAGATCCAGGCAATCCCAGGATTTCAATGGCCTCCTCGGGCATCAGTACACATCTACACAGACAGATAGACACATGGTTAAAATACATCTTTATTTTTAATGAAAGAAAAGGTGTGGGACTGTGTCACTCACATATTAACTAGTTTTCAGTGCAACTTCGATTTTCTGAACGCATCCCTGTTACATCTAAGATCTTGTTTCTACTTATAAAAGATATACAACCAATTCTGCCTTCCTTTACCATTAAGGAAAGCGGGAGGGTTGGAGAAGAGACCTGCCCTGGGTCCTGGTCTAACTCCCAGTTTAGCTCTCTTATTTCCCTTCTGTGCACCACTCACTGATGGAGGGCCACCGCCGACAGGTGCTTTAGCCCTCTGTTTCAGGGCCCCGGATTCTCAGTTTCCAGAGACCAGATCCGAAGCACAGGGTTGGGGCGGGTTGGGGGCGGGGAAGGGAGTAGGGGGAAGGCAGCTCCATTCATCAGCAATACCCAGGATCTTAAAAGAGTGATGTGAGGTGAGGGTACAATGAAGATAGACTGTAAAATGTTAGACTGTAAAGTCTCTCCCGTTGTAAGGAGACGACTCCTAACCCCCATCAGACTTGCTGGGCGATCCTCCGGCTGCCTCTCCCCCAGCCTCTTGCTCCGGCCCTCGCGGCCCTCCTCCGAGACCCCCGGCACATCCTAGCCACGGAGGTCGGACTCTGCCCCCGCCCCGCCTTCCCCCTCCCCCCGGGGGCGGTGGCCCATGGCGGGTGCTCTCATTGGCTAAGGCGCAAGCAAGGGCCAGAGGCAGTGGTGCTGATTGGCCAGGGCGGCTCGGCGAAGCTTGGGAGCCTGGCGAGTCGCTGGGGGAAGCTGAGCAGACGCCAGGGGCAGCCGGGAGCGTCGGAAGGTGATCGCGCCAGTCGAACCCGCGGATCGCAGCCTGTAGATCGCGGCCCGGGCCTGGAGGTAAGTGCGACGCGTCTGGACGCGCTTGGCCGGCCCTTCTGAAGGAAGCCCTGCACCCAGGAAACCAGAGTCGGGCATCTTTCTCTAGAATCTGGGCCCTCCATCCAACCAGGACGAGGGCTCCTGCTCCGAAAGGAAAGGGTCTCCCACTTCCCAGGCCCCAGAAAGAAAAACAGCTTCGTGTAACCTTCAGAAATGGGCTGTCCGTCCTGGCCGCTGGCTGGAGGGGGAAACCCCTCCCTTGTTTAGTCCTTGGAATAGAATGCCCCCCCCCAGTCCCCAAAGTGGAGTCCTGCCTCCGCAAATATCTTGACCCTCTCCTATCATCTCCCTTTCCTAAAAAAAAAAAAAAAGAAGAAGAAGAAAAAAAAAATCTAAGTTAGGGTCTCTTGCTTCTCTCTCATTTCTGTCTCCTTAGAATGTTGAGGTCACAGCTTGTATTGAAGGGTCCTATCCCTCTCTGACTGTGAAACTCCTGGAGAGTAAGACCCTCGCTTCAACAAGGACATCCCAGGCCAAATCACCTGCATGCCCATTCCAGAAACTAGGTTCTGGATTCTGGGGACAGATGACTTCTCTTCTATCCCTATGAAGACCCTTTCCCACCCATAGGAGAGGCCATACCCCCCCCCCAAAAAAAAGAGGCTTTGAGGGGCCTCCCCTTCCCACGCCTAGAGCTGCTTTCAGGAGCCTCCAAACTCTAAGAACACAGATGGCCTTGGCACTGCAGGACCAGCAGGCACCCCCTTTCATCCCCACCTCCAACACAAATATAAAAGGCACAAATATTCAGTGTTACCCTACAGATGCAGGTCTCTCTCCTCCTGGACAAAGGGCTATCAACATAGAGACGAGCTGTTGGCCCACTTCCAAGGGTCCCCTGTTTTTCCTTGGATCTGCCCCCATCAACTCCTATGGCTATTGCCCGATGGAATTCCCTGGGCATTAGGCCAAGAGAAGGACGCTGCTGGGCTTGTCCACTGGTCTGGAGACACTGTTGCCTTAGCTGTGTGCCTCCTTCACACTAGCCTGAGGAGGCTTGGTGGGGGCAGGTCAGGAGACAGGAAAGCAATGAATCTTGGCCGGTTCTCTGGATTTGGGATCTGGGATGTGGGATGGGGAGAGATGTGTTTCCTGGAGGCCAGAGGACAGCTCTGGGAGAGACAAATGACCCCGTCTGTAATCCTATGATATAAAAGAACACCTATGTTAAGACTGACCATTTGTTTGGTACTTGAACAAACTGAGGCACAAAGAGAGAAAGGGACTGACTGGCTCAAGGTCACCCAGCCAGTCACTGACAAAACCAGCATAGGTCCTATAGGGTCACTGGGGCTCCCCAACATTAGCTCCAATCCTCAAGTGTACAGTGGGCACTTCTGGGCACCGTGTCCACTCATCACAGGACACAGTAACACTGAGAAAGTCAGCCCAGGAGGAGCAGAGCTTGTAGAATGTCTGCCGACACTCCACAGGCGCTGGTGGAACCCATTCCTGGGGGCTTAAGGTTTCTGTCTTGTACCTACTGCCATGCAAAGCTTGCCAAAATCCAAATCAATTCAGTATAATGGGTGTTTTCAGTTACAATATGCTAGCGCCAAGACTACTGTGAGGACCTCAGCTGCATGACTGTGTTTGCTCTGGGAACGGGTGCCTGAGGAAGGTGCACTCCTTCCCTTTCTGCCTCTGCTCATTCTCTCTGGCTCCCATTCTCTGCAGCAATTGCTTGTCCTGTTCAGAGCCTGCACCCTTTCCTGGCACATGGGTGATTTTCTGGGACCATTTAGTGATCACCAAGCAGTGGTGACCAGACCTGGGGTACCAACTCTCTTTACTCCTTCCTCTGTCCTCTCAGCTGGAGGGTAGCTGTCCTACATCAAGGGAGAGCCAAGAGCTGAGTTCAAGGTGAAAATGTAGAGAATAGGGTTTCCATCTGTTTCTTGGCGTATGATCTTGGGAAGATTTTCCTTCCTTCCTTCCTCCCTCCCTCCCTCCCTCCCTCCCTCCCTCCCTCCCTCCCTTCCTTCCTTCCTTTCTTTCTTTCCTTTATTTCTTTTATGGCAGTCGCACATAGGACAGGCTAGCCTCTACCTCACTGCGTAGTGGAAGATGACCTTGAACTTCTGATCCTTCTGCCTTCACCCCCTGAATGCTGGGATTGTGGGAGTTTACATCATCACAGGCAGCTTCCATGCAAGGCTGAGGCCAGGGCAAAGGGCTTGCACTCTACTCTCGGAGCTCTATCCTCTGACCTTTGGGAAAGTCCTCTCTCTGTTAGTTATCCTCAAAGTATATAGCACAGCTAATAAGTAGAAATTGTAGTCACAATTTCTACTACAAAGTCAAGCCAGGAAGTGGTGGCACGAACCTGTAATCTCAGGTAGATCTCTGTGAGTTGAGGCCAGCCTGGTCTATAGAACAAGTTCCAGGATAGCCAGAGCTACACAGAGAAAGCCAGTAATACTACTTCAGCTGATAGAAAAGAAAATATCTTCCTGTCTGGAAACCACCCCCTCCAAAAAGTCAGCTGCAATGGGTAGTGTATCAGCAGTGCCTCTGAGTGTGCCCAGGATCCTTAGTGGCAGACAGTCCACCAGGACAAGGGCAACAGACCAATCCCAGCCATGGGAGAAAAGCGAGCATTTCAGGCAAGCAGAGCAGTGTGTGCAACAGACCACAGACCTTAAACCCAGTTGGAACCTAGGGCCAGCCATCATTGGCTACTTCTGCCTGGAGCAACATGCACAATCATTGACTTCTCTGAGCCTCCGTTTCTTCTCTCTAGCCTGGAGGGTGGGCATCAGTAGGGGTGGGCATATCAGGTAAGGGGTAGCTTGCATTGAGGTTTCTTATTCTTAAACCCACTGGCACTGTGAGTTGGGTGATTCTCAGCTGTGAGTTTTATCATCTTCATTGCGTTTTACACACTTGATGCCAGTAATACTACTTCAGCTGATAGAAAAGAAAATATCTCCTGTTAGGATAGAGAGATGGATCTGTGGGTATAATGTCTGGTGTGTGAGCATGAGTTCGGATCCCCAGCACCCACCTGAAAACCAGGCTACACAGCTGGGGAATGGAGACAGGTAGAGCCCTAGCGAGCCAGTCTTGCCAAAAGAAGGAGCTCCAGGTTCAGTGAGAGACCCTGTCACGAAGAATAAGGTGAATAGCAGTGAGACCTCTGGCCTCCACCTCACACACACACACACACACACACACACACACACACACACCACCACCACATACCACACAGACACACACACCACACACTTACACCACACATATACCACACACATACCACATACACACACACACCATACACCATACATACACACAGCACAGACACACCACACACACACCACATACACACCACACATACACACACACCACATATACAACACACACATACACCACATACTACACACATACCACAAGGATATACATACACATACCACACACACACCACACATATATCACACACATACATACACACCACACACACACACAATCTCCATATGACTCAGAGGTCTGGTAGAGAATAAGCTCTTCCTCCTCTCCTTCCTCATTGGGAACAGCTGGCCTAGTGTGGCTTCAGACATGGCTGGTGTGTGAGCTAAGCCCCCACTCTGCTGCAGCAGCTCCTCACTGCAGTTCCTCCCTGATGGGTGGGTGGGGAGAGCTCTGCAGGTAAGCCTTCCAACACCGATGTCCCTTTAGTCTCTGTCCTCCTGAGAACTCCATTCACCATTAGGATTCCCATTTTACAGACCATGGAGGTGAGAAGTCTGGTCTGAGTACATCTCACCTTTCCTCACAGAAGCCAAAGAGATGCTCAAGGAGAAGGCACTTGAGATTGATTACTTCTCTACATGGGAAGGGGTTTGTACACACCACAATGTGCATGCCGAGGTCAGAGTAAAACTCTTTAAGGCTTGGTTCTTTCCTAATTGGTGGGTCCCCAGGGTGGAACTCAGGCCTTGCTCTGGGAAGCAAGTGCCTTCCCTGCTTGCTGAGCCCCAAGTGAAATTTTAGAGACCATCTTGTTCGAGAGGCCTTCTCAGAAGGATGTGAGGCTCTCATACAATTTAAGCTCCATGGAGACCCAGCATCAGGGAATCTGCTCCAGCAGTTCTCCACATGTATGCAGATGACTGAGGAGTACCCACTTGTCATCCCAGTGTGGGAAGGGGCAGCATCCTGGTATGCTCCACTGGAGAAAGGAAGTGGCTTTTTAGAATAAGATTTAGGCCCTGAGCCTGGAAAGGTCTCAGAGACATATAATTTAGTGAAATACAGACACTGGAACAGTATGGAGAGGATTGTCTTATTTCAAAAACATAATTCAAATACACAAGAAAATGGGCAGTTAGGGACCAGTGAGATGACTGAGTGGGTGGAGAGACTCCTCACCAATGGCCTGAGTTCCATCCCCAGGGCCTACAGGGTGAAAGAAACAACTCCTAAAACCTGGTCCTCCGTCTTCCACGAAAATACCATGACGTGTACACACAGATAGATGTATTTAAAATTTTTAAGAAGATGAATCACCTTTTTAGCACTTCAGACGGCTCCTCAGTCTTATAGAAAGAAAAAATGATAGTTAAAAGGACGTCCTGAGAGGGAGGACAGCCCCGTTCGTTCACATTTGTTCAGGAAGCAAGAGGAGCAGCCCAGCCAGGGGCTCCTGCTCGAGCAAAGCAAAGCCCATCCTTTGTGTGTCCTACTTGATACATACCTGAATTTGCCAATGGCAGAGGCTCAGATCTTCTGAGCTTCCAGAGGCTTCTGGGACTGAGAGACAGGAATGAGAGCTATCGTCTGTACTGGCTGAGGGTGTGGAGATGTATCTTGGAGTTACAGAAACCTGTGACCTGTCACGTGGGTATCAGCCACTTTGATCTCTCAGATCCTCGTTACCCATAAGTCTTTGTGTGAGGTGTTAGTAAGAACTGCTAATAAACAGCATTGGGGGGACAATAGCAGTGACCTGACTTGGTTAGGGTGATTGGTTAGGGTGAGGATTCACTGGGACCTTGAGTTCCAACCCCTAATAAACAGTTCGTGCTTAATTTATGTAGCCACTGTCTCTCTCATCTCTTTCTCCTTCTGCTTGCCTGTCCCCTGGTAAGAGACAGACCACAAAACCCTCATAAGTGACAGCTGGGCAGCCCGGGGCCTGCAAGAGCGCTCAGCAGATCGATAGCCCCACGTACTGCCATGCCTGACAGGGTTCTCGGCTGACAGTCAGGGCCTCCCCTCTCTCAGGGGAGTTGTGCTCCAGTTCCTCCTCCCATGCCTGACTGTCCTCTCCTTAACACTACAAGCTAAACTCTTAAAGGCTGGCCTCCAATTACACATTCCCTCAGTAATTCCATTTCCAAGGGCAGATTGTCCTTCAAAGGCTGCTTCAAGATCTGTCTTATTTTCTTTTTCCCCTTTTCTCCTTTCCTTCCATCTTCCTTCCCTTTGTCTCTCTCCCCATACCCTCCCATCCCTCCCCTTCCCTCCCCCTCCTCATTTTTAACCCCACCCCTTACTATTTTGAGACAAGGCCTTACTATCAGCCCAAGCTAGCCTGGCCCTCTATGTAGCCCAGGCCAGTCTTGCATTCGGTGTGTAGCTCAGGCTGATCTCAAACTCATGACAGTCCTCCAGCCTCAGAATCCATGTGATCAGTTATAGACTCTGGCACCTTTATGGAAATTTTCCTTTAACCCTTCTCTACCGAGCCACAAACCCATTTCTCCCTCCACAGGCGTCCCAGTCTCCCTTGGTCCCTTCACTGTTGCCTTGTTTTCTCTCCTTCATTAATTCACTTCATTAATTCCCTAGCAAGCAGGGCTTGTGACAATCTTGTTTGTGTCCACCTCTCAAATGCACTGCCCAGTTTCTAGCAGCAAGAGACATTGCTGAACGAATCTCTGCATTTAGAAAAATTATTTGTGGGGCTGGAGAAATGGCTCATCAGTTAAGAGCACTGTCTGCTCTTCCAGAGAACCTGGGCTCAATTTCCAGTATCCACAGGGCAGGTGACAGGTCTCTGTAACTCCAGCTTCAGGGGATCTGACACCCTCACACTGACATACATGCAGGCAAAGCACCAATGCACATAAAATAAAAAGAAGTCATTTAATGAAAAGGAAAACTATTTGTATTTTATGTGTACGACTGTTTTTGCCTGCATGAGTGTGTGTGTGTGTGTGTGTGTGTGTGTGTGTGTGTGTGTGTGTGTGTTTTCCCTGAGCAGGTCAAAAGAAGGCACCAGATACTCTGGATGGACAGTTGTGATTAGACTTGTAGGCACTGAGAACCAAACCCAGATCCTCTGCCAGAACAGCAGTTACTGTTAACTACTGAGCCATCCTCTGGGGCTAGAATCTAGTCAGACTCTGTGGATTGTCATTGTGAGAAAACAGACAACGCACTAAACCAAGTATTTAACCTACTTTAAGGGAAAACATTCCATGACATTAAGCATGTTCACAATGCTGCTGTGACATAACCTAGCTCTACGCTGTCTTCATTACCCTGTAAGGAAGATCACGTGGTCACTCCACACGCCATGGCTCCTGGTATCCGCGTGTTTGCCTGTCCTGAGTACTTCCTAGTGATGGACCCGTACTCTGTGTGACCTGTAGTGTTTAGCTTCTCCATGTCTGTGCATACTCCAGTACTTCTTCCAGTTTTAGGAATGAACAATATCATGTTCTATAGGTTGATCGTGACTAGCTCCTGCATTTATCAGCCAGCCAATAGGCATGAGAAGGTGATTGAAATCTTGCCTACTGTGAACATACATGTGCAGGTCATGGCTTAAAGACCTGCTTTTGAGCCATGGATGCAGTTCATTTGGTACAGTGCTTGCCTAGCATGCACGAAGCTCAGGCATTAAAGTTGTCATCAGCTCCAGCTGAGCTTGAAGCCCACCTGGGGTATGTGGAGACTCTGTCTTTAAATGGAGGGTAGGTATTTGCTGAGGAGATGGCTTAGTGGGGAAAGTGCTTTGCTTGCACACATGAGGACTGGAATCTGGATCTCCAGAGCCTTTATGAAAGTCAGGTAGACTCGCTGACCACTTGTAATCTTTAGACAAACACAGAGATGGGTGGAACAAACTGTCTGGCAAAAAGACACCCATCCACTTCAGGTCCATAATACCCATCGCCGCCACCACCATCACACCACACTAGACATACACACTAGACATGCAGGAAAAAGAGAAAGAAAAACCTGCCTTCAGCATATACCCGGGAGCCAAACTGACAGTCTGGAACTGACTCTGTGTTGGACCTGAGGAACTTGGGGGCAACACTATTTACATTGCCAACTGCAGTGTGTGGTGGCTCCAGTGTCCACACGTCCTCCGTAAATCTCTGTCTTCTGCTTTGTTAGCCAAGCCTGTCTGGGCAGTGTGATGTTGCTACATTGTTGTTTTGACCTATATTTTGTAACTGCTCTTGCTGTGATGTTGAGTATCCGCTGCTCATGTGCCTGCTGCTCCTTAATGTCTCTTCAAGTCCTTTTTCTACCTAAAAAACCTTACAGACTCACCGTGGTGGGGCACCTGATTAGTCGCAGTACTCGGGAGTCAGAGGCGGGTAGATCTGAACCCAAGCCCAGTCTAGACTAATACCGAGCTATAAGCCAGTCTGGGCTAATCTCATTAAACTAAAGTTTCAACAAAATAAAAAAATTATTACTTTATCATGAGGTCACATATGCATTGTGTGGTTGTGGAGGTCAGAGGACAACTTCCTCCATGTGGGTTCTGGGGATCAAACTCTGTTCATCAGCCTTGGTGACAAAAGCCTTTACCCACCGAGTCATCTTGATGTCCCTCATGTCCCCTTTGCCTACTTTTCAACTGGGTTTGTTTTTCTAAATAGAAGTTGTGATTACTTTATTTATATTTATGTTGGTTGGCTGGCTGATTGGTGTGTGTGCGCATGTATGTACAGGCCACATGCTTATATGAGGTCAGAGGACAACTCTTAGGAGTTGGTTCTCTCCTCCATGTGTGTTCTGGGCTTTGAACTCAGGGTACCAGGCTTGGCATCAAGCCCCTTCACCCACTGAGCCATTTTTCTGGCCAATGAAATGATCTGTGTCACTATTTCCTGGTCCATTTAAACAGTTGCTCAGTTCCTGTATAGGTCAGGAACTGTCTGTGATCTTGGAATACAGGCGACTCCAGGACAGTTTCTGCCCACGAGGAAATCACTGTGTAAAGCAGGTTTGCAGCCTCAACATTGCTGCCTTCATAGGAGGGGCGGGGGGAGGGGCATCTCCTTTAATGCTTCTGTCTGAGACGTCGGTACCATACCTCCACACAAGGGGTGACAACCGAATATTCTCTGGGGAGCAAAACTGCTCCTGGCTGCGGTGAATCACCCATTTAGAGGTGCTGTGTGACTGCTCCTTGGAGACGTGTTGTTGGAATACCCAACAACAGACCAAGGAAATCATTCAGCCCAGGTCAGTCTTGGTGAACTAATACTTTTCCCAGAGTTCTCTACACGGGGTGACTAGCTTGGAAGCAGCTGTATCACTGAGAAGTTCCACCCCAGCATGGGTGATACTCACAGAAGCTTGTAAGTTTCCTTGGCTTCCTGGAGTCCTATAAGTCTCCCTGTCCTTGCTCCAGGAAGGGAAACAACTACACAGGAGGCCGAACATAGATAGCCATAATTTCTGTCTTGAGGCATATTGTTGGATGTTGGACAGGTGGGTGGGTGGATATATGGATGGACATATGCATGCACAGATCAGTGGATGATGAGTGGATGGATGGATGGATGGATGGATGGATGGATTCAACTGCTTTTTTGCTGGACAGATTGATGAATGGGTGAAGGAATGGATGGATGGATGGATGGATGGATGGATGGATGGATGGATGGATCACTTTGTAATATTTGGACATGTTCCTGAGGCTGTGCTGAGGCTCCACTTTTCCTACTGGAGCATGATAGTCCTCACACTTTTAACATGGACACGCCCTGGAGAGCTTTGTAAAACAGACAAGCTT
This sequence comes from Grammomys surdaster, assembly GCF_004785775.1. Taxonomy (NCBI): domain Eukaryota; kingdom Metazoa; phylum Chordata; class Mammalia; order Rodentia; family Muridae; genus Grammomys; species Grammomys surdaster. Next base: position 5,600,082 of record NW_021604753.1, on the reverse strand, counting down.
ACCCATCAGAATTTGAGCTTTAACAGAATTGCCAGCTGATAGATCACTCTCAACCCAGCTTCCTTGCCCTCTGGGAATCCTGAGGGCAATCCCTACCTTACCAATCTGACAATTCCTGGAAGTGCCTTCTGCCAGTCTCTTTATTAGATGCTGACGTCATAGAAGAGCAGCATGCTGACAGTGTCCTTTGGCTGCACTAAGTCCTTCAAATCTGGGCCCACTGTGCTTTGGAACCTCTTTATTTGGACTGAGGAGATGGCTCAGTGGATTGTTGTATGGGATGAGGACCTGAGTTCAAATCCCTGTAACCCATATAAAGTCAGATGCATGACATGTAAAAGTCAGAAGCATCCCAGTGCTTCTTTGAGGGGATAGAAGATGAAATCAGGATAATCCAAGAAGCCCACCAGCCAGCTAATCTGGTGAGCATGTAAAACAACACCAATAACAACAACACAATAACAACAAAGAAACTCTGACTGTAAAGAATTTGGAAGCCAGGGTACTGACACCTGAGGTTGTTCTCTGACCCCTACTGATGTTCACGTGACATGCCCTGGGTAGGCCCAGCACTTTCTTCAATACGGAAAGAAAAACAGTGAGAGAAGAGAGAGAGAAACACACACAGAGAGAGAGAGAGAGAGAGAGAGAGAGAGAGAGAGAGAGAGAGAGAGAGAGAAAGAGAGAGAGAGAGAGGTGAGGGAGAGAGAGGGAAGAGGGAGAGAGAGGAGGGAGAGGAGGGAGAGGAAAGTCTTTAAGAACTGAGAGACCACATAGTAGGTAAAGTGTTTGCCACAAAGCCGTGAGGACCTGAGTTTGATCCCCAGCATAAAGAGTGAGGCGTGGTGGTGCACTGGCCACCCCTGCCCTGGGGAGGTGGAGCCAGAAGGATCCCTAATGCTCGCGGATCACCAGCACAGCCTGATTAGCAAGCTCAAGTTCCCATAAGAGAATGTATCTCAAAAGCAAGGCAGAGCATTCCTAAGTAATGCCACTCAAAGTTGACCTTTGCCCCGCCCCCACATATGTTACACATGCATTCTCACATGTGTGTTTGCATGCAACAGAAAAATAAGTTGTGGGGAAAAGGTGAAAGATCATGGCTCTTGAGAAATGTAGAAAACAATACTTAACAAGCAGATGTTACAAGTTTAAAGGAAAAGCCAAATACCACACAGCCGTGCACACAGAGAGAAACGACGGTGTGAATCACAGGTGGAGGCAGCAATTGTTCTGATGGGGCAGAACTGGCTTATCTATCAGTTTCCTGCAACTTACAAGGAATTTGCGGGGGAAATAGCCAAGCTGGCTAGAATACAAGGAACAAGGCTAGATTCAGATAACCCAAAGGCTGGGGTTTATGTAGGCAGGGTGTAGGTTCTCAATGAACAACGTCTCCCTGTAAAACCAAGGTAGGACAGAGGCAGGAGAGTTCAGGAAGGAGCAGTCACCAGCCAGGAGATCCTTTCCGAATCTGGGCTGGACCCAGAGATCCACTGGGGACCACGGTGGGGTTCTGTGCAAGGTGGTGAGGCGATTTCATTAGAATTTGAAGGAACTGCACAGCGTGGGGCAACCCATCTTCTTCCACCATTGAGCCCAGGTTCCACACGGGAACCAATCCTGGCCTTGTACCAAGAGCTTTTAAGACCTTAAAGCGCCTTGGGGGCAAGGTTGGCAGAATACCAGCCAAAAGAGCAAGGCCCCACCACTCAGGCAGCCCTGTTCCCAAGCCGGAACAAAGGCTCCCTCCCCGCTCCTTGTCCACAGCTGTAAATAGCTCTCCGCCAGCTCTGCAGTCTGAGCTCCTTTGTGGGGACAGGCTGGAAATGAACATACTGAGAAGTGTTTGTGCAAATTGCTGCCTGAATGCACAGTGTACACCTGGCGGCCTGCCCTGGCCCCGTGTGCACCACCCTCCCGGGGGCTGCAAACCAGGCTCAAAGAACAGACACACACAAGAGTGTGGACATTGTGACCTAGGGACAAGCTTGAGGAAGGCTTCCAAGCTGAGCTAGTAGTCAGGTTAAGAAGAGAAGCAAACCCTCAAAGGACCCAGACCAAGTTCTGTTATTACAGCAATAACTCAAGAACAACAAAGGGGCAGACATCCTAAGAGCTCGCCTGAACCTATGCACAAGGCAGGACTGAACAGACTTCAAACATGGGACACAGGCTCCGAAAGTAGATCTCACAGAGGGCTGTTCATCCAAGCAGCATCCGCTGTCTCTACTAGCCACATGGAGGCCTCTGGGCAGTCTTGCAGCTCCCTGGCTTCAGGGAACTCATCTGTCAGTTCAAGCAAGAATGTTTCTAGTCACTGAGAAATGGGGTGAGAGGGCCCAGCAACTACAAGTAGAAAAGTAAAGTCAAAGTATTAAAAAAGAAAGGAAGGAAGGAAGGAAGGAAGGAAGGAAGGAAGGAAGGAAGGAAG
>NW_021604753.1:5596979-5597638 GCF_004785775.1 Grammomys surdaster | reverse complement strand
AAGGAAGGAAGGAAGGAAGGAAGGAAGGAAGGAAGGAAGGAAGGAAGGAAGAGAGAGAGAGAGAGAAAGAGAGAAAGAGAGAAAGAGAGAGAGAGAGAAAGAAAGAAAGAGAAAATGGGGCTGGTGAAATGGCTCAGCAAGTGAAAGGGTGGGCCTACGGAGTGGGAACAAAGAACCGACTCCTGCAAGTTGCCCTCTGGCTGCCACACTTTTGCTGTGTTCATCCCCAAGTAAATTGAGTAATTCAAAACTGTAATTAAAAATTCTGCTGTGTGGGATGATGAATGGCTGTAATCTCAGTATTCCAGAAGCGGAGGCAGGAGAATTGTGAGTTTGAAATCAGCATGGAATATGGTTCTATCCAGCCGGGGCTGTATAATAAGATGGGGGTGGGGCGATGCGTGTGCTAAGGATGCAGCTCCATGGGTAGAGGGTGTGCACAGCACATACACATCATTAGCACCACCCAAACCAGACGTGGTGGTGCACGCATGCCTGTAAAACGCATGCCTGTAATCCTATCACCAAGAAGTAGAGACTGGAGGAGGAGGCAGAAGTTTAAGGTCATCCTCAACTGTTTAGCAAGTTTGAGGTTAACTTGAGAGGGGTCAGGAGAGAGAGAGAGAGAGAGAGAGAGAGAGAGAGAGAGAGAGAGAGAG
>NW_021604753.1:5593619-5596969 GCF_004785775.1 Grammomys surdaster | reverse complement strand
AGAGAGAGAGAGAGAGAGAGAGAGAGAGAGAGAGAGAGAGAGAGAGATTGGAATGAGTGCCGTGATACATGGTTGCTCACACCTATAATCTCAGCATTCGAAAGACTGAGGCAGGAGGATCGATCACCTTTAGTCTTAGACAAGTTTGGGTCACAGACTAAGACACTACTTAAAACACAAATGAAAAAAAAAAAAACACAAATGAACAGTCAGGCTCGGTGGCCCACCCCTTTAATATCAGCACAGGCATGTCTTTGTGAGTTCAAGGCCAGCCTGGTCTACAGAACAGCCAGAACTATCTATTGAGACTGTATCTCACACAAACACTCAGGAGGAAGCTGGCGGAGTTTGGCTCATGTGTACTGCTTTCTGAGACCTTTCCACTACTGCCAATTCAGAGCTGGATTGGTTGGCTGTTGAGAGGAACACTTTCCCCACGGAGAATGGAAACTCTTAGCAGCCGCCATGTTCTGATAGTCCTTCTTGAAATGGAGCAGGCTCAGCAGTTTGCATTCTCGATGCCTGTTGTGTCTCAAAAGGTCAGCTCCTAGCACCTATGTCCTGTTTGGGGTCTACTTTTCTATTTGTCCTGGTAACTGGTCCCCCTCACCCAGTTCCTAATGACTATTTACTTAGAGTTGGACTAAGGTAGGGGCAGGGGGCAAGCAAGCACACATATCATGGCTTTTATATTATAATTTTCTGGTTGGTGTTTTGCTCCCTGCTCTGTGAATGACCACTTCCTCCAATGAATGGAAAGAGGACCCAAAGGATGTTTAACCCCAGGCCAAAGATACTTTATCCTAAGTGATTGTACATTATACCTGAGGTTCACCAAAATTGCTAGCTAATCTTTAACCTGGGAAAGCATACAATGGGGTCCTTTATCCCTGAACTGACAGTCAAGTCCCTACAGAGAGTAAGCTAGGAACTGCAGCTGCTCCTCTCTCCGCCAATTTAGGGGAGCAAAGACAATTGCAGGAGTCAGGGGCCCCTCACGTGGGTACATATCACATAGGCTGACTCTGGGAGCCTCACCCAGGATCTGGAGAGAGTGTAGGGCTGTGCTTTTAATAGAGAGCCAAAGGGCACACCTTTGAGGCCTTACACCTATTAATCATTGAACCCTACAGCAACGCCCAGAGCGCTCATCGCTATTTTACAAGCAAGGAAAGTGAGGCACATAGAAAAGAAGGAAATGAAGCCCGAGCTATACATACCTCAAGTTCCCAACTATTTGAGTTGAAATGTACCAGGGGCATGGCTGGCCCTGTAGCTCAGTAGTAGAGTGCTTAGCTACCACGCATGAGGCTCTGGGTGGCTTGATCCTCCAGCACAAGGGACTGGGGACACAATAGGCATGTCGGTCCAAAGAAGCACCACCACTGGTTGCTCCTTGGGGAAGGAATTTCCCCTGTCCCCTTTAAGTGAGTTTAGCACTCTGTTGTAATCCTTGGTTCATCTCTCTGTCCCTAGCAGGAGACCACACATCCCTTAGGTTAAGATTCAACATGTCTGAGCCCTTTCTGTCTCTAGCATCCTTCTAGGGTCAGCATCAAAGTAAACAGATCACTGTTAGCTGACCCAAGCTTGAGGCATTGTTGTTTAATGCTTCTGGGATGTTTGGTGTCCTGATTTGCTTGTTTCCTTTCACCTTGCCTGCCTTCTCCTCTTTCCTTGTTGTTTTGAGACAGTCTCAGGTAGCACACAGTGGCCTCAGGCTTGCTATGTAGGCAAGGCTGGCTTTAGATTCCTGTTCCTGCTTCCTCTGCTTCTCCACGTGTCAGATGGGATCATAGGTGCCTTTCTTATAAACATTTTACACTAAAATGACCATCCAAGTACAAGAGGTACAAAGATTCCATGTGCCCTTCTCCAAATGTTCTTCAGGTACTTACCTTTCTTATAAAAAAATCTTTTTACCCTGAGATGGCCATGAATGTGAAGAGATACCCAGAGACGCCATGTGCCTTTGTCACATGTTCCCCCACGACCCCCATCTTACTAACCCATAGATAACACACTAGACGGACTAGGAAACTGCCCTTCAGTGGAATTTCCTCCCATTTACACAGATCTGCCGTGCACCTTTAGGTTTTTTGGTTTTGAATTTATTCTTGCCGGGCAGTGGTGGTGCACGCCTTTAATCCCAGCACTTGGGAGGCAGAGGCAGGCAGATTTCTGAGTTCGAGGCCAGCCTGGTCTACAGAGTGAGTTCCAGGACAGCCAGGACTCTACACAGAGAAACCCTGTCTTGAAAAAAAAAAGAATTTATTCTTTTGATGATTTTTTTCTTTTCTTTTTTCTTTTTCTTTCTTTCTTTCTTTCTTTTTTTTTTTTTTTTTGAGTGGTGCTGGAATTAAACTCAAGACACTGTACACAATCTACTACTCTCTCAGCCTCACCCCACAGCATATTTTTAAGCAGTTATCAATCTCATCAGGAGGCAGGTGAAATCAGAGAGGAGCACTGTCTCAGGACCACCCAGAGTTCGAGTCTGCGGAGCTATGAGACAAGGAGTTGAGGATGTGGCAGGAGACATCCTAAAATCCGCCTCTGTGGGACAGGGCCGGGCGGCGTGGGGGACCAGGTGGTTCTGAGAGTTTAAGCAAGGCAGCAAGTTGTTTCTGTGGTTCCATCTTCCTCGTCACGCACTCTGGGGTTTTGTCTTTGCCGAGCACCACCTAAACCCAGTTTATAGGTTCGAATCCCAGCTTAGCTGCTTCCCAGCAGAGAAACCTTGGGCAAGTTGGAGAGCCTCTGCATGCCACTTTTGTAAAATGTGCCAATAGTCACCTGGGCGGTGGTGGCGCACGCCTTTAATCCCGGCACTTGGGAGGCAGAGCCAGGTGGATTTCTGAGTTCAAGAGTTTGAGGCTAGCCTGGTCTACAGAGTGAGTTCCAGGACAGCCAGGGCTACACAGAGAAACCCTGTCTCCAAAAACAAAACAAACAAAAAAAAGTGCCAATAGTTGTATGGACACAGGAGTATTGGGGGGTTAACGGGAAGGCCTCAGGAACAGGAGCAGTCCTGAAGCTCCGTAATGTTCAGTAAGAATGACTGCTATTTTTACTACCCATTATTTCTTTTAATTAAATTGGTCTGCTTAATTATGAACTTCAGCTATAGGTGAGTGGTCACAGACCTCTGATGTTTGTTTGCCTACTTCCTTTTCTTTCTTAGAGATAGTCTGTGTAGCCTGGGCTATCCTTGAAATCTTGATCCTTTTGCTTCTACCTCCTAAGTGCTGGCATTCCAAGCATTCGCCTTGGCTTGCCTGGTTCTCTCTGTCTCTCTGTGTGTCTCTGTTTCTCTGTCTCTCTCTGTCTCTCTTTCTGCCTTTCTGCCT
>NW_021604753.1:5583530-5593519 GCF_004785775.1 Grammomys surdaster | reverse complement strand
CCCTCCCTCCCTCTCTCTCTCTCTCTCTCTCTCTCTCTCTCTCTCTCTCTCTCTGCCTGTGTGTGTGTATGTGTTCATGTGGAAGTCAGAGGATGATGTAAGTTGTCTGCCTCAATCAGGCTCCAACTTGTTTTTTGAGACAAGGTCTCTCACTGAACCTGGAGCTCACTGATTCAGCTACACTATCTGATCAGTGAGTTCCAGGAATCCTCCTGCCTCTGCCTCCCCTGCCTTGAAATTACTGGTGCATGCTACTGGGCCTGGCTTTCTCAGTGGATACTAGAGATCCAAGCTCAGCCCTCGTGTTTGCACGCAAGTGCTTTACCAGCTGAGACACCTGCCTAGCACACACCTCCTGTTTCTCCTTAATGCACATTAAAGCAGAAATGTTGCCACTAAAGTAAATGTCATCCACCCGGGCGGTGGTGGCACAAGCTTTTAATCCCAGCACTCGGGAGGCAGAAGCAGGCGGAGCTCTGAGTTTGACTCTAGTCTGCTGTACAGAATGAGTTAAAGAACAGCCAGGGCTACACAGAGAAACCGTCTCAACAAGGAAGTAAGTAAATAAACAAGTAAATAAATGTCATCTATTGTCTTTGGAAATTGGAAAATGCATTTCAAGACTCTGGGATCCTGGAGGATCCATGCTTTCCAGCACGTGTTGGTCAAGTCGTGTGACTCTGAGCCTCAGTTTCTTTATATGGAGAAAGCCTTGCAGAATGTATCAGGATATTTGGATTGTTGAGCACATAGTAGGCCCTCCAGAAATGTCCCTTCTTCCTGGCACATTCATCTTGAAGCATCACATTGCCTTCTCTGGGCCTTGGAAACAGAAAAGTTAAACATGATCTCACTGAGATTTTCAAATTACATTCTTTAGTGCTCACACTCACCCTCTGTCTTCATGTGTGTACATCTGCACTCGCACACGTGTGTGTGTGTGTGTGTTCATTCCAGGACATATATGTGGAGGTCAGAGAACAACATATGGAGGTCAGTGCTTTTGGTTTGAACTCAATGCTGTCAGGCTTGTCAGGAAAAACCCAACTGAGGTTTTTATCCAGCTCTGAAAGGGTTTGATTCAAAGTCATCAGATGTTGCAGCCACTTGGTTAGGAGTGGGAAGGTCTTGCACCCAAGGTCTAGTGATAGTGTGGCTGTGACAGGAACATTTGCAAAGCGGAGACATCCCCAAGGTAAGTTCCGGTTTCTGTCCTGAGCTAGGTTAGGCCAGGAGTTCCTGGACTAGAAAAGAAATGCAAAAAAATGAGAACCCAGCAGGCTGCCACATCCCATTAACTCCATTCCCGATGGAGCCCTCGGGGCCTGGTGCTTGGAGACATGGAGCCTGTCCCTGTCTGACCAGTGCCCGAGTCTGTGTAAGTGCAGTTTTTGCTGGGTCTCCTTGAGTCTGAAATGGCAAGTTCCAGCCTTGTCTTAGGATGTCCTCTGGGAACAAGAGTGTTGTGCTGACACCACATGGCTTTTGGGCCAAGTTGCTGAGTCGACAGGACATCTCCTCCATTGAGCTGGTGGTGTGGCAGAGAGGAGAGCTCCTCAGAGGCTTCCGTTTAAAGATGGCATGAGAACCAGATGGCTTCCGGGTTCTTTGATAAGAGCCTGGCACTAGCTGTGGCTTTAATTTCCTGCAGAAGCCAAATGATCGTGAAGATTGCCTTTCCTGGCCTCTGCAGAGCACTCCTGAGCTCCAGCTTGTGACTCTGCAAAAAAATGACCCACAAGAACAGAGAGACAGGTTCCCTGAGAGTCAGTTTCTCCCTTGACAAAATAGCACCATCCTGTATCACAAGACACATGACAATGAATGACTGTCATTGGGGCTGGAGAAGTGGCTCAGTGGTTAGAGGTTTTGCTGTGCAAACCTGAAGACCTTTCAGATCCCCAGCGCTCGTGTAAAAAGCCAGGCAAGGCAGCATGCACTGTAACCCTGGTGCTGAGGAAAAGACAGACAGACAGATCCAAGAGATTACTGGTCATCTAGTCTTGTCCAAACAGCAACCTACTGGTTCAGTAAGAGACTGTCTTAATTAACTAGAATAAGGTAAAGAAGTGACTGAAGAAGCATCTAGTGTCAGCCTCTGCCTACTTGTGTCACCTACCGACACAGGCATGCCTGTGCTCCTGCATGCGCTTCATGCATAGACAACATAAATAGGACAGAGTTAGCCGTGTCTGAAAATTAGCTTCCGTAGGGTGAGTGCAGGAGAAGCCTGCCCCATGGAAGAGCTCTTCAGCTCCCTCCTCGTTTCTTCTCATCTGCCAAGTGGAAGGAAAGTCTCCCTGTGGTGGAGAGATGCTGAGTCTAGTCAGAACACAAACAGTGCTGATGGTCCAGAGAGTCACCAGGCAGCGTTGGGTGGAAACGGAGGAATGATTTGTTCCCAGGACACCCAAGCGCAGACCTGCCATTCCTTGGGACAGAGGGTTTGCCTGAGGGAGTGGAGAACCAGCAAGGAACAGAAGCTCAGTGTGGTGATGCAAGCCTTTCACCCCAGCTACTATGGAAGCCAAAGGAGAATCACAAGTTCAAGGCCAGCATGGACAACTGAGCAAGACTTGGCAGGTGTGTGTGTGTGTGTGTGTGTGTGTGTGTGTGTGTGTTTAGATGTGCTTGTGCCAGAATATGTTCATGTAGACGAAAGATAATAACGTCAGATGTCTTCCTCTGCTGCTTATCCACCTTAGTTTTTGAGACTGAACCCGGAGCTCACCAACTGACTAGTCTAAGGAATACCCCTGTCTCCCAGGCCACCATGTGATTACAGGCACACACTGACATGCCAAGGTTTTTACCTCACGGCTGGGGATCAATGCAGTTCCTCACATGTGTGTGGCAAGCACTTTACCCATTGTGCCGTCTCCGCAGCCCTTTGGTTTTTTTTTTTTTTTTTTTTTTTTTGAGACAGGCTCTTACTGCTCAGGCCTGGCTGGCCTGGAGCACAGTGTGTAGCACTGAGAGGCCTTGAACTGGCAGTGGTCCTTAGGCCTCTGTCAGTTGTGTGTGATTTCAGGTATGTGTCACCATACCTGATTTTTAAAATAATTTTAAAAGTCTTGGCAAATTAACAAAGTAAAAAGGGCTACAGTTCAAAAGTAGAGTAGTGCCTGGCACATGCAAGACCCCGGGTTAAATCTCTGATAGCAAAGGATGCATAGATACATGAACAGTACAGAGTCTCAGAACGTGGGACGTGGGGACCTTTGAACTGAGTAAACTAATGCTTAAAGCTTCTCTCCAGCAGCCTAGACCAAAAGGCACCAGCCTTGGGACCAATCTCAGACCATGCAGGAGCTTCTGGTTCTTTCTTTGCCATTTTGCAGCATATAGAACATAGCAGGTGTGGTATCAGGAGAGCTGGGACTTGAGTCCAGGTCAGAGGACACAGATCACACCTGTGACCCCTGAACCCTGTGTCTTCTCCAACCCAGCCGTCTCCTGCTGCATGGCATTCTACCCAGGGCTTAGCAAGGCACTCGACACAGCAAGACTAAGGAGCCTGACTGTTCATGACTCTCAGTGCAAGGCAGGTCCCTGTACCCAGGAGTTCTCTGGAAGTTTGGGGATCAGCAATCTGTGTTACTAGAATCGTAGTCAATTCCCGTCTGTGAGTGCTTATGGGATTGTGGTGACATTACAAGAACAATCCGGGAGCATCTGTGGCAGCCAGGTGTTTTAAGGGACGTTCTTAAGAAGCCTGTCTCAGCTGACCAAAAGTGGTCCATGTGCCTGTGGAGGAAGTGCCTCAAGTAGAGTTATCATTGGTTGATTTTTAATTTTTCCTGTTGGAAAGTTGCCATGCTGTCCCCATTGTGGGAGCTGCTGTGCTGAACTGGCAGAGGTGAGCAAGGGAGACGTGGAGCTGGTGTGTCCAAGATTAGTGCATCAATCACAGATAAAATGAAATATGGTGCCACAAAGTGGCAGGGCTGCAAGGTCTTGCTCGAGGAGTGATGTTTAGCATGAGGAAGAAGCCTCCAGCATCAGGTGGAGGCTAGCCAGTGTACAGAAGGGCCTCCTGGAGGGAGAACATCAGCCTATGGTTAGCGAGCAGTCCTTTACTCTCTTTGCAATCAGCCCTTTGGCAGACATGCCACTTCCTCTCAAACTGCTGCAATAGAATACCTGTAACAAAAGCAAACAAGGAAACGGGCTTATTCGGTGCATGGTTTCTGAAGGCTCAGTCTGGTCACGTGGCTCCATGTGGCAGGAACAACATCACAAGAGTGGAGCATGCTGGGATGAAAGCTGTTTGCCTCCTAGTGGATAGGAAGCGCAAGGAAGAGGCAGGAACACATACTCCCTGTGGCAGTATTAAATATTGGTCAGCAGGAGGTGATTTGACGGTACACAGGAGGGCACTTACAGATCCTCTGAAAACACTACCCTGCTCTATGCATGAGGTTTGAACATGGGCAGACTTTTAATCTCACAGGGTCCCTGGAACAAATCCCCACAGATATCAAGAGCTGACTAACTGGTTTCCTAGGGTTGCTGCAAGACATGAGCATTAACTGGGTTACTTAAAGTGGCAAGGGTAGATTCTCCTACAAAGCCAGGTGTTAGCAGGACCCCACTCTCTGAAGGCGAAACACTTCCCCAGTAACTGCTAACTGCGGGAGTGCCGAGCAAAGTGGAACTGGACACTGACAAAGACAGAGGCGAGCCATGGAGGGGGCGGGGTAGATGAGATTTTTGAATACTGGAGAGAGAACAGCAAAACTTTGGGAGTCAGGCTCACTTTGCATAGTGTAGGGACAACAAGAGGCATACTGACTAGGGCTAGCTGGGAGAAAAGCAGGGTGGTGGGTGGGAGGGGTTATGACCCTGGGACAGGGACCACTGCAGGACTAAGGCCAGAGGCAGGGCCACAAGGTCACCGTGGCATATAGACCACAGGAACAGAAAGGCCCAAATAGGGCAAGAGCGGCATGGTGGGAAGCCTAACTTTCGACCTGGAGGATGGGGGTGAGGGAGGGGATAAAAGGGAGAGAGGAGGGCCATTCCAGAGCTGGTCTGAAGGTGGAGCCGGATCCCAGCCGCAACTCAATTCAATAGAGCTGAGAACAGTCTCCTGAGTAGTTTTTACAAGAGCTGTTTATCTGTATGAAACTATATGGACTTTCTAGATTCAATAGTGACACAGCTGTCCACTTAAATTTACTGTTGTTAAATGTTAAGGCCCAGGGCTGGAGAGCTGGATCAGCAGTTAAGGCACTGGCTGCTGTTCCAGAGAGCTGTTCGATTCCTTGCACCCACAGAGTGGCTCACAACTGTCTGTTACTACAGTTCTAACTAGGGGTAGGACTGACTGACACCTTCTGCTGGCTTCCACAGGTACCCAACATGCATGAGGTTCAGAACATACATGCAGGCAAAACACTCAAATACATGCAATAATAATAAAAATAAAAAATTAAACTTATCTACTCTATGAAAAAACTTAGGATGATTTCAAGAAACTATCTTCTGTTCCCCTCCCCTTGTTTTGTTTTGTTTTGTTTTTAAACTAGGTCTCTGTGTGGCCCTGGCTGTCCTAGAACTAGCTCTGTAGGCCAGGCTGGCCTTGAACTCACTGAGATCTGCCTGCCTCTGCCTCCCAAGTGCTGAGATTAAAAGCATGAGCCACCACCCTGCTTGTTTCCTTTCCTTGTAATTTAGATTTCCACGTTTTATTTTGTGTGTATGTGGTGGGGTAGTGCCTCTGTGCATGTGAAGGTCGGACAACATATGGGACTCAGTTTTCTCCTTCCACTGTGTGGGGCAGACTCAGGTCCTTGGTCTTAGTGGGAGGCCCTTGCACACTGAGCTGTGTCTTCAGCCTTCTGTTCTCTCTCTCTCTCTCTCTCTCTCTCTCTCTCTCTCTCTCTCTCTCTCTGACCTACATTCCCAGTCCAAGGAGGAATGCTATAAACGATAGACACCTACCGTGGACTTGGACTTGGGGAGAGATGTGCTTTGTGCCTTGCTGACACATTAGGGAAAACAGGAGATGATTTCTGATAGCAAAGGGACCAGAGTCTGGCAGCGTTCTCTGAACTTGAACTCCTGGTAACCAATGGCAGAGCATCATCATTTCTTACAGAGCATTTGCGACTGCACAGCTAAGCCTGGAATACCCAGGCTAGGGGCCGTTTTCCCAGCTACTAAACTGAGCTCTGTAGTGCAGAGGCAATCAGTGATGAGAGAGTCTAGCTGTGTTGCAATGAAAGTTTATTTTAAAAGGCCGTGGCCATGGGTTGCACGCTCCTAATCCAGAATAGGCCAGCGTATCCTGGTCCCAGGAACACCTTCAATCCTGGCCTTCTAGGAATTCTGGGTATAGTCCTCCAAGCTTCACAGCTATCCACTGATGTGAGGTGATAAAGTTTCACTTTATGCTGTAAATGTGCTAAACTCCCTGATTGTACTGACCTACTTTCAGCTTTTAAGTTTTCCCCCCGGGGACTGGAAGCCATTTTGACCTGGTTCAGTGCCAGAACACTAATGTCCTTTTATATCTGTTTGGAGGCTCATCTCTTTTCACTCTGCTCAAAACCAAACTGAATACAGATCAATGTCCAAGCACCTTCAGGCTCTCTGCTAATGCCTTGTCATGTAACTCAATGGTGTTTTGCCATAATTAAATACCTCGAACTATTCGGCTGCTATCCACCCATGCCTCCCTCCACCCTCCACAGTTCTCCTGGTTATTGAGGAAAACAGACATGGTCTTTTACCTGCTTGGTAAAATTAACTTGGTGAAATTAACTTGGTATCATTAACAAGCAATCAGAATGTAGGCTGGGGGTGTGGCTTTTGGTATAGTGCTTGCCTGGAGTGCCCTCACGTGTTAGTTCATTCCACAGTAGCACATATACCACAGGCAGAGTGGCACACGCCTGTAATCCCAGCTCTTGAGTAAGACATAGAAGCAGGAAGATTGGAAGTTCAAAGTCACCTTAAGCTACATAGCAGACACAGTCTGGATCATAGACAGCACTGTCTCAAAAACAAAGTGAAACAAACTGGAAACAAAGAGGAGGAAGGGAAGGAGGGAGAAAAGGGTAGAAAAAAGTAGCTTCCACCCAAGAACCTTATATCCTAGATCATATGGTGTTAAACAGGCTCCGCTCTTCTCCCAGGGTTCCTTCACGGTGGGCTTAATTTAAGTTTCTCAGACTTTATGTAAAATTCTAGGCATTTCTATGGCCAGGTGTCAGTGACACATGCCTTTAATCCCAGCACTTAAGAAGCAGAGGCAGGGGCTGGAGAGATGGCTCAGTGGTTAAAAGCACTGACTACACTTCCAGAGGTCCTGAGTTCAAATCCCAGCAACCACATGGTGGCTCACAACCATCTGCAATGAGATCTGATGCCCTCTTCTGGCGTGTCTGAAGACAGTTACAGTGTATTCATATATAATAAATAAATCTTTAAAAAAAAAAAAGGCTGCCGGGCAGTGGTGGCGCATGCCTTTAATCCCAGCACTTGGGAGGCAGAGGCAGGCGGATTTCTGAGTTCGAGGCCAGCCTGGTCTACAGAGGGAGTTCCAGGACAGCCAGGGCTACACAGAGAAACCCTGTCTCGAAAAACCAAAAAAAAAAAAAAAAAAAAAAAAAGGCAGAGGCAGGTGGATTTCTGAGTTTGAGGCCAGTCTCTGCTCTGGTCTACAGAGTGTGTTTGGAACTAGCCAGAGTTACACAGTGAGATCCTGTCTCAAAAAAAAAAAAAATTCCTTTTCTCTGTCATTCATGGCTTCAGAAATCATATTTCCGGCATTTTGCAGTTTCTGCTAACTGTCAAGAGTATGGAGCCTTTGCATAGGTGCCTTCTCTGGGCACCTCAATGTAAGCAGCTTCCATTCCTTCAGTTGTTCACTCTTGAGAATCATAGCTGTGCTGGAGAACTCTCCCTTCACTGGGGACTGCCTGAATTAACTAAATTCCTAGAGTAGAGATTATTTAAAGTCAAAGTATTTAAGATCTTGGACTTTGGAGAGGGCTTGGGAGCTGAGAGTGCTTGCTTTGCAAGCCCAAGGACCTGAGTTCTGATCCCAGCACCCACATAAAACCAAACAGAGAAAATAGGGGAGCAACAGAGTCCCTGGGACTCACCAGTCAGACAGGCTAATTGAGAAATGGCAAGTCTCCTGTTCATCAAGAAATTGAGTCTCAAGGGGATGAGGTGGAAATGGTCTCTCTGTGAGTACATACGCTTGAGGATAGGCCTTCACAATTAAAACCAAACTCACAATTAAACAAAGGAACAAAACCCAGAACCTCTCTTTAGCCCTTGAAACAATATTGTTTTCCAAAACGGTTGGACACAGGTGGTCCTGGGAGAGTTTTGACTCTGACATGTGACACACAGATAGCAGTTTCTTAACTGATTCCACATGCTGAACACACACCCTCAGTTTTTTGAGTTGTTTGTTTGTTTTTGGTTTTTTTTGGGGGGTTTTGTTGTTGTTGTTGTTGTTTTGTTTTTTCGAGACAGGGTTTCTCTGTGTAGCCCGGGCTGTCCTGGTACTCACTCTGTAGACCAGGCTGGCCTCGAAAGAGTACAGATTCCACAGTCCTTGCAGCTGATGATGTCATGGCCCATGTATAAGCACTAGCCATTTCCCATGATCCTCAGTAGAGCATCTGTTCTCTCAGAATTGGACCTTGTACACAGTAAGCTTTCAGAGCAGTCCCGCCATTTACAGAAGCTACATTCCTTCTGAGCGCTCATCTCCATCTGTAAAATGGAATAGTTACTCCACAGAGGCTGCTGAGAAGGCTCAGTGGGTCAAAACATATGCTGCTAGCCCACACTCAGCCTCTGGGGGACCACATAGTAGGAGAAAACCTAATTCCCATAAGCTGACCTCTGCCCTCCAGGAGTGCACCCCACACATTCGTGAAAGAACACACACAGTCAGTTGTGTTGGTCAACTACTCCTGAACTTGAGGTCTGCCCTGGAGTCATTGATATACCCTGTGTCACTCTGTTGGAGAGAACTGATTTTCCCAATCCCAGAAGGTTTAAGTCACATGGTTCAGTAGTTAACCTTTGTCCCAGTGGTAGTATAAAGTATAAGATAAAACAAAAACTATCACATCAGGGTTGGACAAGATAAAACAATGAAGGAAAAGAGCCCAAGAGAAGGCAAAAGAATCAGAGACCCACTCATTCCGCACACTCAGGAATCCCATCAGAATACTAAACTAGAACCATATTACATAAACAGAGGACCTGGTACAGACCTGTGCACACCCTGTGTATGCTGCCTCAGTCTCTGTGAGGTCGTATGAGCAGCAAGAGCTCTTAAACACTGAGCCATCTCTCCAGGCCCTATTGTATACTTTTTAAATGAATGCATAGACAATGTGTTCTGTATTGACCAACCAGTTTTCTCTATAGGTGTGTGATTGACAGTAGCGAAATGTTTGTCATCGATTGCCAACAGAATGAGAGGTCACGTTTTTTTGGTGAGCTCTGCTTTACGCAGCAGCTCCTCAGATTAGTGTTAATATGCTGGGTAGATTCCTAAACTCCCTGAGATTCTTTCCCTGTAGCTCGTAGGAGCACTTACTCCACAGGCTCGTGAGGATAAACAGTAGGTGCTCCGTGAGAGCCAGTGAGCATCCTCACTTAAAGGTAGGGCTGGATTTAAATATACCATTCATCCCATCTAAAATCCATTCTCCAATGAGACCTGGCTCTGTGGACCTGGAACGTGTCTGTGTGAACTGAAGCATCATAAGCATAGAGTACATACCTAATTCAGAAGGTGAGTATGAAAATTTTATTTATTAGCTTTTGTGCTGATTTCATGTTGATATGATGAGGTTTTGGACACAGGCTAAATGGAATATACTCCTCACATTGACATATCAATTTCTTGACATTTTATTGTGAACTAATAGAAACGTTTAAGTCACAGACATGACTTACATCTCTCTCTCTCTCTCTCTCTCTCTCTCTCTCTCTCTCTCTCTCTCTCT